>NW_009923019.1:5002-24901 GCF_000696875.1 Nestor notabilis | reverse complement strand
TCTCGAAAGAAAGATTGTATTCATAAAAAAATACTTAGTGGGAAGACAGACTAAGAATGTGACAAGCCATCACATAACAGTGTTGTGGTTTAACCCTAGCTGGCAACTAAGGTAGCACGTGGTTGTTTACTCGTTCCGTTGCCCAGTGGGATGGAGAGGGGAATCAGAAAAAGGTAAAACCCACAGGCTGAGATAAGAACAATTTAATAATTTAAATAAGGTAAAATACAATAATAATAATTATAGCAGGAAAAAGAGAGGGAACCTAAGAAAGACAAGTGATGCACAATACAATTGCTCACTACCCGCTGACCAGTGCTCAGACCAACCTGAGCAGTGATCATCCCCGTCCAGGTAACTCCGCCCAGTTTATATACTGGGCATGATGTGCTGTGGTCTGGAATACCCCTTTGGCTAGTTCAGGTCAGGTGTCTCTGCTTCCTCCTGGCTTCTTGTGCCCCTACTCACAGACAGAGCATGCGACTGGAAAGTCCTTGTTCAGGATAAGCACTGCTTAGCAACAATTAAAAGATCCATATGTTATCAGTATTGCTGTCACACTAAATCCGAAACACAGCACTGTACCAGCTGCCAAGAAAAAAAATTACTCCAACAGAATAATAACAGAAACCAGAACAAACAGAAATGAAAATTTGAACTTTGGGGAAGAAAGAAGGAAAGGTGGCGTTTAAGTGCAGTTGCAAAGGTTATACTTTGTATTATTTTAAATTTAAGTATGGCAATATGACACTTAAGAGAAGTGCATACCTATGTGCTTACAATTTTCCAGAACTCCATCAACCATGTAGAAGAAAAGCCCTATAGCTTTATGTGTTCTGTAGTTACTACGATGGTAGTTACTTTTATGCAGGATTAATCTGTACCTTTCACAGACCCATTGCAGACAGAGCTACCTGCTTGTCCCATTTGCCTATTCTATTCAAGTCAGTGTTAGTGATAGACAACACACTGATACTGGTCTAGTTTCACAATTCTAAATGTTCACCATATCAAAATGTATTCTTTCATATATTCAACCAGTGGAAGATAGGAACAGTATTCCCAATGGTTCACTGATGTCTTCTGTCTCATGTTTAAGCATGAACAATGGCTCATCACTTCATTACATGAAAACAAACCTTAATATATAACCAACATGCCACTTAGAAGTTGTTTAAATGCTAATTAGTAATGTGGAAATGATACAGGCATCCTCTGCATTTGAACACGGCTTTGTATGCACGTTTGGGTGCTTTATTTTTCTTCTATTATTTTGCATGTAAGTTAGAAGTGAGGTAACAATTATTCATGTTTTGTTATTTAAGACATGCTATTTGCTTGCATGGATCTTTTGTATCATCCTCCCTTTCTTATTATGCAATATTAACCAATGGTGTCATTGTTTCATATTTTGCTTATTTAACAAGGTTGAGTTTTTATTTTAGTAAGAAAGACCATATAATTCATTTACATTTGATGAAAGGCTTTTGTACTCATGCATTTGAAAAAGTCTGTGGATTTAATTAACAACCCTTTTGATTTCTTTTTATTATTAAAAAATTAGGCATCTGTGGTGCTTCAGTTTATGATGTATCTTTTCTTGTTTGGTGCAGTTTAGCTAAAAATGGCACCCACACTGAAAGAAGCTACTGGCAACCAAAGCTCATGGGATACTTTGCTACCAGATTTCCCTAAAGGACCGCTTTGCAGATATCGTAGGAAAGCTTCCTTCAACTGGAAGGAGATGGCAGTGTTCCTAGATGGCGAAGATGTCATCCAGATGAAGGTAAACTTTGCAAGAATTGTAAGCATGTTTTAATTTTGGGAGTATGTGATTTTCAAAGTGACAGTATATATACTCTGTAGATATGGAGCATTTATACTCTATAGATATGGAGCATGAAGAAATTGGTTTTGCACATCCAGTTTCCAGAGCAGAACTTTTAAGCAACCTACTTAAACTCTCATTACTGAACATCAGGACAGGGGAGACCAGCAGGTGCTATATTACAGAAGTTAATTTCAAACTGAGAAAGAACTATATTTTCCCAGAATTAGTTCAGACCATTTAAATATATTTTTTATCTCTCTGGAATTTTGGCTTTATAAATTTAGTTCTTCTAACAAACAGTTGTAGTTTGAGGCCTAGTATTATCCTAGAAGAACATTAACTTGTTTTGCTAATAATTTTAGGTTAACAGTATGATGTCATTTTTTCCACCTCAAGAATAGAATCTTCTCTGCTCTGGAAAGCGATCCTCTATTTGCACATCGTCCTGGCGAAGATTTGTGCCGTGAAAAATATCAGGAGCTGACATTTCTGCGCTGTAAAAGGCTCTTTGAGTATGATTTTCTTACTCTGCAAGAGATCACAGAGAACCCATTAAAGATATTTAATCTAATGATCTGTATAGGAATGTACGATTGGTCTCCATGTCTCCAGTACTTCTTACATTGCAGTGTAAGTACAGTTCAAAAAGTATAAGGGTGTATATTTGAATTTAAGTGTCTTGAATAACAGAATTCTGTAGTTTTCTGCCTATTTTATTAAAGCTGTACCTTTTCCCCAGTCCTTTGTTTTCAAAAATATAATTCAGTTTAACTGTTTAAAAGAATCAGCTGTGGGATGAACTTAGCACATCTTTGTCATTAAGTCCTGTCTCCCCTGGAATCTCACTGGAAAAGTCAAGTGGAGCAGTATAGACAGGGCTACAGAAAGATACCTTGATTCCTACAGCTCCACTTTCTTTTGGTAAACACACTTCTGCCTCCTCTCTAGCATAACAGCAGCCAAAGAACTTGGTTGTTGGGCCCTGTTTGGTAGCTATGTCTTTGCTACAGATACAGGTATCAGAAACTTTCTTGCCTAATCCCCAGTCACTTGATTCAAGGCAGAATCCAGAAGGAATATAAAGTTTCTTAGTGACATCAGTGGCTGGGATTCTGTTCCTCAGTTGCTCCTTAGATGAGCCTCTCAAGAAGAATACTTGACATAGCTGGTCAAATAATATTAGTTGAATTAATTATTACTATACACATGGCAGAGGAGTTGTTGTAGTTTTATTATGTGAATACCCATCTAGAAAAACCAAAGGTAGCTTTAAAAACGGTGTCTGATCTTGAAGCAGCTACCTTCTCTTGCAATAAAATTAACTAGAATAGTCTTAAAGTTTTACTTTACTCACGGAGACATCACAACCAGTGCAAAGTGATCTCATTAAGCATTTTTAAGGGCTTGCAATGAAGGCTTGATCAGGTTAGAGCTGTGTAAAGTTCAGTCCCCTGCAATGGGGCCTTGACACAATCAAATCCTCACTTACTCCTCCAGCTATAGACTAAATAGTGGTTTACTGGTCTGTTTAATGGACATCACTATTACAAATTATTATGCATGAGCAATTTGTGCTTTCTGTCGCAGGGTCACAGATTTCATTCCTAATTCTCTGTTTTTACAGGTGTTTGCAGGTCCGATTTTGAGTGCTTCTAAGAGGTTTGCAGACTTTGTGAAACAAATTTATAGCATGGAGGTAATTTTTTTTTTTAATTTGTGAGCAATGGGCACAGTCAGAACCGTGGCATCTCCTGCACTTTTTTTTTAATTCTGATCTCTTTATGTACCTAGGTACTTCTAAACAGCAAAATAAAAGATCAAGGAGCAGATCAAAGCACTAAGCCCTGACTATCCTCACTGCTAGCTATTATGCCACTTTCTGGATCTGTCTTAGACTGTCCAAGTTAACATGCAGACAAAGTTTAGTTCCCCCAAAAGGCAATGTAGATGATACCAATTTAGTCTCCATCCACATTCATTTAAGAGTATGCTAGCAAGTTTTGCATGGTCGAACACTCCTTCCTCCCACATCTACATCATACACTGTGCAAAACATACCCTTGCCACAATGCTATAAAAATTACATTCTGGTGCTATAAAATGGAAAATAATAATGTCTTAATGCCACAGAAACACCACATGGAGTCCAGTGGAGACTCAGGACCAAGTACCTTGCAGAGTAAGTGCAGCCTATCTGATATAGAAGGAGCCAATCCTGAACAGTTTCTTCTGTCTATGCCATTTGGCCATGTGGGCAGCATTCGCTGTCCAGCCTGACCCTTTTTGATTTTGCAAGATATATATGCTAAGTACACTCCAATTTAGCTTCATGCTTCTCTTGTTATCTTTATCACTTATTCTTTTTTATTTTTGCTAGCCATGCACCTTTGTTGCTTATTTAATTTTCTGAAATTGTGTGGTTTTCTGTCTGCTCATAGACAGCAATATACTGCTACATAGTTCTGATTGGATACCCCATGCTGAAGATCAGGATAAACTCCTTTAATGACTCTCAGCCAAAGCAAAAGCCTTAGGATATGCATTTGTCAGAATTATTTTGCCTGAAGCTTCAGTTTTTTGTTTTGTTGTTTTATTCTCACTTGCTTTTCAAAAGGTTTGTTACTGAAGAGCATACTACAGGCCAAACCAGTATAGGGTAAAGGGTTGCAGCATGCACATCTCAGTGGAGCTTCAATCAGACAGTGTTCCCAAATGCTGCCGAGAACCAAGTGTATCCATACATTGATCTGATAGAAATTTATCCTCTTCAATAATTAAGGCTATTTGCAATTTTAAAAATAAACAGCCCCATTCTGGTTTTCCCCTAACTTTGGGAGTTCCCAGAACTGCTTGTAATGCAAGCAAACTTGCAGATTTTCACCATGCAACAGTTCTTTCAACCCAGACAGCTGGAAACTTGGTCAGTGGATGTAATAATTTGTACTTGCCTGAATGAGTCATCCATCAGCAAAGGAAAAAGTACCTTTAACTCTACCATAGGCATGATGTCGTAGCCTTAGGGTTACATTTGACTAGTTTCTTGCACTTGCAAGTTACTTTCACAGCTCAATTTGCAATAATTTGATAATGTTATCATTTTAGTTGCTATGACAACATGCCTTTTATCTGTTTATTTAGATTTTTGGATGTTTTGCTCTGACTGAACTCAGCCATGGAACTAATACCAAAGGCATACGGACTACTGCCACATTTGATCCTAGCACTCAGGTTAGTTATTAATGCACAGGAATAGTATTTGACACTTAAGCTCTGTTATTTACTAACAGAGCAGAATGATTTGGGGATTTCTTTGTTTAACAAGAACGAACTAAGTGCAACTCCAAATGTAAAAAAGAAGAAAAAGGCCATGTATTTACATTATTATAAATAATTACAATAAACCCAGCAATTACTGTTTTCTTGCTCTCACTTCTGACTGTGATATAAAATAAGGATAGCAGTCTTCTTCATTGTTGTGTCTCTTTAGGAATAGTTGAACATGCAGATTATATTGTCTTTTGTCTTTAAAAGTGAAGGCTTTATATACAAAGATTAGCATTATTTCCTGAGGTTGAGTAAAAGAAATACAAAAAAGAGATAACAAGACTATAAGAGAGACCCAAAGAGGAAAACAATAAACTGCTTTTTCCATTAGGGGAGTGCTTACTACTGATAATTTGCTTTCTGAAAGCAATATTACTGCAGAAATAAATTTATTGTCCTAACATTTATTCAGAAATTACAGTAGTTTTATGTTAAGGTAGAAGAAAATGGAAGTTAAAAGGGGAGACCGATAGAATTTTCTTTTTGTCATCTGCATGCAGCATTTATGCCAAGTTGAATTTAAAATGTGTTACTTAATGTCCCCAGAAGGGAGGCTTATCATCTTCCCCAAAGACTCTGGCTTTTTATTGCACTGTAATATACAGAAGTGGGTGCTATTACTGTCAACAGTGGCACATCTTAACGTAGCTTCAGAAGACTAAGAAATAGGAATCATAGATTTGAAACGTAAGATTTTATATTCTTCAGTAGGACAACATTCCTGTCTGTGAATTTTCATATGCAGGCAAATCAGTGAGCATTTGTGCAACGTGAATGATCAGATCTCCATGAAAAACAAACAACAGACTTGTGAGATTGACAGCATGAAAAGTTCCATTTAAATAAATTGAGTTTTAGGCTGGTGATGAGGGCATTGTAGTAAAAATGGCCGAAATGACTAAATCTTTGTTAATATCATGAAGCTCTGAGTTCTGATTTCTTTTACATTCAGAATGCACATAATTTGGAGTCTAAAATTCTGAATGCTGAAGCTATGTCTAAATTTCAGGATACATGTATTCTTCAGAATTCCTCGACATGGTTCCCTAATTGTCCAAACTGGGAAGTGCACTGCTTTTCACACTGTTAACCAGGCTTCTTTTCCATACAAAACTGCATAGGTTTAGCCCTCACAGCTGAAATGGCCCTCACAGTCTCTCACGTGGACTCACAGCTCAGCTTAACCTGAGATCTTGGAAATGCTTCTGAGTTCATCACTTTGCTTTACTTTTTTTGAACAGTTTAAATGGCCAATTATAAGGCTGAATTTCAGGCTTTACAATGAAGTAATGAACTTTTTCAGCTCCAGATTTTTCCAAGCTTCTCTCCAAAGTTGAATACAGTAAGAGAGATCTCAGCTGTTGGAGTGGAGTATGGAATGAAATCCTGGCAGCTAATGGATGTTTCCAAAACATTACTATGGTCATGAAAAAAAAAAATAGAAAATAGCTGTGTGTTGATTTTTAGGATTTATGTCATTTGCTACTTTCTTCCTGGATACAGGAATTTATCATCAATACTCCTGACTTTGAAGCTGCAAAGTTCTGGGTTGGTAATATGGGGAAACACGCCACTCATGCAGTTGTGTATGCTCAACTTTATACTCCTGATGGACAGTGCCATGGACTACATTCCTTTATTGTACAGGTAAAGTACAAATATTGCCAATCTTTTTTGTTTTCCTTGGGGGGGACTGGCTTCAACTTGAAGACTTTCTGTTACGCTGTTGTTTATATCTGACCAAACAATTCTTTACTTAGTGCCTTTAACATTTTTTGCAATTGTAACAAGTGTACTGGTTTTCAATGTTCACTGATTTTGTGATGAGTGTACGGCCAGTTTTGTACTGTCAGTTTTCTGCAGAAACTTCTGAAAAATACAAAAAAGCTCCAGAAAAGCCTCCAGGTTATCACACTACTCGTATAGTTAGAACTAACCTGTGCTATAGTAAATCCTGAAAGCCTTGGATGAAGTTTAAGATGATTTATGTCTGCCAGTGCTGCAGGCTGATCTGCATGAAATCTGCAAGCTTCTACCACAGATAGCAGTTTCTAAGATTAAAGTCATTGGAAAAAACAGCAATGCAGTAGAGAAGTTGTCCATAGTAAAATGAAGTAGTCGCAGACTGAGCAGAATTTATTACAAAATTAGGGAATATCTCAAAGCTGGTTGTTACATAAAAGTTCCATTGATTTCTGCTGTGTTTGTGTACACTTGAAGAAGGTTTCAATGTAGTCTGATGAAAGCAGTCATCAGTGTTAAGGCATATTTAACACAGTGATGCAATTAGTGTCATATTGCCAAAGTAGTTTTCATTAAGGGATCTGTGTCCTGAATGAGTACAAGTTATATCCGGGATTATGTGCTTGAAAACAACAGGGAGTTTTCTTCAGCATAATAGCAGAATCCAAGTTGGGAATATTTTCACTGTTTCAGAAGTTCAGCCAGTAACTTTCATTATTCCACAACTGAAATAATATTTTGTTCCTTCTTCTATGCAGATTCGAGATACAAAAACTCTCCTACCAGTGCCAGGTGTGATGGTAGGTGACATAGGAAGAAAACTTGGGCAGAATGGGTTGGATAATGGGTAAGTCAATCCATTTGAAGGAAGAAACATTCTAGATTATATCACACTGTAGTGGTGCAAATATCCTCCTGTGTCAGTTTTGTCTTTACTTCTGACGTATTCACTAGTGGTTTTAAATTGTTAGTATTTCTAAAAAAACCTCAAACACCAGATTGAATAATCTTGAATTTCAGTACTTTGTATCTGAATAACCATCAGCTTCTCTGACTTTTTAGAATATGAAGTGCCTCTGATACTCTGTGAGTATTCCTGAATGTTCTTGCAGTCATAGACTCTGCAACAATAATAATGAAAACAAACAAACCAAAAACCCCAACAGAAATGCACTAAGTTCTGAGTAAACAACTGAATCAGCCTTTCCACCCACCTGAGTGTAAGGCTTAATTATTTTATGTGTCAACTTCCAGCCCACAGAAAGGCTAACGGAGGTCCGCAGACAAGGTTTATTCTTAGTAAGGATGTAAGATTAATGAGACCCAGTAGAGAAACTAGGTATCTTGTTTAAAACGTGGGATTTCTTGTCTAATCCTGTTTACTGCAGAAGAGAAGTTGTTTTTTTCTGTATTCTCTGCATACAGTTGAAATGAAAAGTACCTGAGCTCCTTTCTGAGTCATCGACTTCAATGTGCTTTACTAACCAAAGGCATCTGATGGGGATGAGAGACAGTGAAGAAATCGTGGTAGATTTCTGTATTAAAACAGTCATTATGTAAAACTTGTGGTTTAAACCCCTGTATGAGTTATATAGTTCTGTGTAGACAGACATAAAATTGTACAGGAGAAAGGAAGATGTCACTTCTTTATGCCTCAGATTTACCTTTTTGTATCAATTCAGTTCATTACAGATACATGTATTGTACTTCATAACATGCCATTGCAGTAAACAAAGTATAGACATCCTGAGGTTTGTCCAGCTTTTAAATGTAATAGCTTTGGCTTTCCAGAAGGGCGTAGTTCTGTGCCAGCATCCTCCTGATGTCCCAAATAGTCTGTAGTGGCAAAAATAGCACTGTCATTTATGTCTAGATATCTCATTTTCGTTGATGCTCTTTTGCCTGAAGACACAGACAAAATAAAAAAAAATCAGAAAATTAAGTTTTATGAAGGAAAAACATGAAAAGGACTGGAAAAGAAGGGGAGGGAGGATGGACTTTGGTGGTATTTTTGCCTGCCTCTGCATTACAAACTCTTACCCACCAGATGGCACAGCAACATAGGACTGAGCGATCAAAATGTAGTTCAGCTTCATATTTCTATAGAAATGTTCAAATCCTGCTGTGCATTCTTAATTTGCAGCATAGTTTTACATGCAACGCAAGGAAGGAGAAGAGCGTGCCTGTCACATAGTATCAAAATGGATGTTATTTTAAAATCCATTTATCCCTTGATCCACTGGGAAAAAATAGAGCATTATTAAAATATAGGTAACAACTGAATAATCTGAAATTGTAATCCATTTAATACATAATGTAAATAAGAGATACCAGTGACTTCCTATCTTAATGTCAGATGGGGCCCCATACCTTAGTTACAGCATCACATGTTATGTAAAGCAGTCGTAGGGCATTCTAGCCATTCTGTTTACTTTGCCTTGCTTTAAAAAAAAATATCATTTTCTGCTAACAGCAATGCCTCAGTTTAAGGCAGCACCTGAGCATTAAGAAGGGAGCCCAAGGTTACCAATAAATACTCTTAATTCAGCTGAAATTTCTAGGAGCCTGTGTTCCTCATCTACCTCAGCTATTTTCTCGGGGGGGTCTGAGCCTAGATGCCAACATTGTTCACAAGAGCCAGAGAACTAGGTTTTGGTTTGCAACATTTCTGCTCACACTGAGCTGTCAAAAATGCCAGGACTTGTACACATAGTTCTTCAGAGGTACATGAAGGCCTGGATGGGGACTGTAGAGACTGTAGCTACCATCAGCACTTAGTAACTGTCAGGTCTATTTCTATGTAGTTACACTGGGGATAAATGGTCAGAGTGAAGATCAGAGCCTGACATCTCTGGCAGAGATGTCGAAATTTGTTCCTGTACTTCATAAAGCTGATGCTACTAATTTTCAGTATGAGTACAGAGAGTTAAGCTTCTGAACACTTAGGAAGGATGTGCGGAAGAAATTCCAGAACTTCCTTGGAAGATGCCATTGTTTTATGCTATGTAAGAGAACTCAGAAAGTGATTGTAGTTGTCCCTTCCGGCTTTGGAAAACAATTAACCTCTTGGGTCGTTTGGCTGAAAGCTGGTTTCCTGCTAATGCAGAGTGTAATGTTTTCAGTAACAAAAGAATTTCAGAAGTAATGTGGGAATTTTTGCAGTGCAAATCCAATTGACTAGCCTGCTGCTTCCAAGTCTGTCTTTCCAAGTAATTCCCATGGTTTCATAATTGGAACGTCCAAAAATCACATGGGTTTTGCAAGTCTTTGTAGCTTCAGCTACCCTGACAAAAATGACAAAATCACTTTAAAATATTCTTCTTTCTCTCTGTTGTTTACAAAAAACTGTGTAATCAATACATAAATGATTAAAACCAGAACTCCAGTTTTTCTTACGGAGATTTTAGACTGGTCTTTTTGTTACCAGAAAATAAATCAGACTGCCACCAGGGGATGCACCTGCTTCACTCTTTAGTTTTATGATATAAAAATGTCCACCTGTTGCTAGTGCTCTGGCAGTCTTTGAAATATGCTGTTCACTGAGGTCCCAAAATGATGTAGCAAAAACAACCTCTGAAAAACCTGTGGGTATTTGGGATCCAGGGGCTCTTCAATGAAATCCATGGCAGGCACAAGAGGAGGGACATAAAGGAAGAGCTTGGGTCAATGCTGATGTGCATTTCTGTTTCTTCCCTTTGGTGTTCCTTTTCTTTTGCTTTGTTGCCTAACCTGGCTAGTGTAACCTTACCAAAATTACCCGTGGCTGCAGTGCACGTCAGTAAATGATTGCCACTGAGTTGGTGGTGAACAAGTTTCATCTCCAGTTTTAACTAGCAGCAAATCACTACTTTTCCCACTCCAGAAATGGAAATGATGCCCAACTGAATCCATGTGGCGAAGAGTTTGAAAATCAGTTACAATTGTGTTTCTGAAGTGGTGCTTAACATGCCTGTCTGTGTAAAACATGTTCTGAGCTCATTCAGAGGTATCCATCGATAATGTGGGTACAGTTTGTTAAGCAGACAGAACCTATGATTAGGGAAGAATTAGTGAAATGAAGCTATCAAAGATAAATCACTGCCACATAGAATGCTATTTATTTTAACTGAGTTCTTTGTAGGGGAGAAAAGGGTCTTTCTGGAGCAAAAAGAATTGTTAACTGCATCTAATTATAATGATGGACTTTGGAAAACCAGAGTGTTTAATTTGCAGTTTAACAGCCTTTCATGTAGAATTAAAATATGATCAATCTCTCCAGACATACAACATGCTAAGACATTCAGCATGTTCTCTAGAAATCACTGAGGCCAGAGTCAGTTTTATGGATACTGGAAACAAAACAAAACACCCAAGAGAAAATGGGTAAAGGGGATTTATTGGGCAGAATAGGAATAAAGAGTGTAAAAGAGCCATCCTGGAAAGAGACAGCAGGTTCTGAAAGCCCTCCCTACAATTCCTTGTGTACTGGTGAAGATGGCATACATCACATAACCTCCAGGCCTTTACAGATGACTTTTAAATGGTTAATTCCTATTTTTTCCTTTGTTACTATTTCAGTATCACTGCCAATGATACATTAAGATTCTGCTACTGCTAGTTTAAGGGCAGAACAAATGAAAGTCTTGTCCTTCAAGGGTTTTTTATCTCCTAGTGTTTATCCTCCTGACTTTTAGATTTTGCAATGGTTGCGGTTGTTTCACTGGGAAGATAGGAGCTGTAATACATGGCTGAAGCATAAATAATCTTTGGAACTTCATCTTACAAGCTGAAGCAGTAGTTTGGTGAAGATAATTTCCATACTCAGCTTCTTTGGTTGTTTGCTTCTACTCCCACGCTGCCTTTTTCTTTGTGCTGGGACATTCTGTAGCAGTGTAGGGGACTCAACTAGGGAACTGGAAGTGCCTGGAAACTAATCTGACAAAAAAAAACCCACCAAATTTGGCTCTCTTCAACCGGATCATTTGTCAGGTCTGGTTCACTGCAAGGCCACAGAAGAGGCAGTTCCAGTACATGTAAAGAAAAAGTACAGACATGTGAATAAGAAACCAAATGTAGAGATCAGTCCTGCTTCTCAAATAAACAAGCTTATGCTTGTCTATTGTCTTGTTTTTATTGTCTTGCAACCTCTGATTGGAGGCACAAACAATTACAACAGTAATGAAGCAACTGTAAAATAAAACTAAATGTTAAAAATGCCTGTTCCTGTACTTACATTATCTGAATGCAATATCATCAATATTTCAGTCCTTGTGAGCAGTAGTGCCACTTTGACAGTTAAATCAAATGTTTCGCAGGACACATCCTGTAGATTTTCAGTTTAGGTCAAAATAATTATTTTTACAGTGGAATTATTGATACTTTTCTGTTTTGACCCTATCCACTTAGTTTTGACAGTTGAGGTTAGACACTATATGAGTATACACAGTATTGTGCACATGACTAAGATGTAGTCACATTGCTGAAGAGTGCTGCTTTGTTCCCTCATTTTTGTCACTCACATGTGCCTTAAAACTATGCAGCCAAAGGCAGTTCACGCTGAGAGGTACTTAGTGGTGCTAATGGGGAAAAGTAGCGTCAGATCTGGTCACACATTTGTTTTATCAACCACAGAAATACAGCCTCACATCTTTGGTGAACTTCAAACAATCTTTTTTCTTCCTTAGCAGAGCACTGTCAGCTCTTGACAGTTGCAGGAATCTGCACATCCAAAACTCCTTGCACAATTTGCACTTAAGACTAGTAAGAACTTCAGCATGAGTAGGTCTTTGTGTGCCTATGAAGTACGTTAAGATAGGATTAGCAGGCCTATAAAATGCAATGCTACTGAGGATTACTATTACAGAGCTGCATTCTTAGATTAGAGCCTTGACTATAGAAACTAGAGCTAAAATTTTGCTCTGCGGTTTCTCCCAGCTTCTCTATAACTCTTTTCAGCTCTAACCTTTCTGTGAGTTTCAGTCTGGAACATGTGGCTGTTCTCTTTCCTTCTGCAACTTTTTCACCAAACCTCTCAAGAGTTATTCTTCCCAAGGTTTACTGTATCCCATAAACAGCCGTGAGATCATTTCACGCTCAGCCTTCCAATACCATTCACCTGCTTTCTGTTTCTGGCTGGAAGGATTGAAGGAACTGTCACTGCACCATCTCTAACGTAGTCAATAACAAAAGCTGGCAGGAAAGGCATTTTAGTGAGTCTGAAATTCACCAAAGCATGTTTGAGCTATTTGTACTATAGGTAACAGCTTATTAATTTAGTACTGGCAAAAGGAGCGCGTAGCTTTTCCAGCTGCTCCTTTTTTATCAACATTACTGCACACCAGATGAACTACTATTGCATGATTTAAAGTCATTAAGATTAACTTTGCTTGAAATGTTCCCTAAACCACTGGCCAAAGGACCCAGACAAGAATGCTGCTATTGGAATAGCACTTCACTCTCTGCTCAGCTAGTCTAGGTAGAAATATAAGTGATACAGGTTTTTACCTGTGGACTACATGATGTAAAATTAGACATTGCTATAGAGGCCTATGATACATATTTAAAGTGACAGCTATCTGTCTTTCTTGCTGAGAGGTCTTAATCTCAGTCACACTGCTTGCTATGCAGAAGAGGCCCTAAGTAGGGTAGCTTTCAAACCTATGGTCTTGTCATCACCATGTGAAATGTAGCCATTTCCCAAACTTGCTGGTACATGATATCCCCATGACTGTGTATACAGTTCCATTATTGTAAGATATTTCTTCAATGCTTTAAGGAGATTTTCCCCCTGAATGCGTTGACAGATGTGCACCATGTCTATTCAGTGCATTTTCTAGGCTAATAACCATTAGAAATGTGATCATTGACTTCATTAAATTTTACTCTTTATTTTTAATATGTTCCAATATCAAGTTCAAATTGGCCAGTATGTCTAACAATTTCACATAGCAAAGTTCCTGGAGAAAGAGCGTAACAGCAGTTGGCAATGATCTCATGAGGTCACCTAACTCCAAGGTCCTGTAAGTTTCTGCTATTATTTTCAACACTGGTGCTTATAGGCAATATATCTTACTCCTTTATACATGGGAATTTTCTATGTGATTTTTAATGGATAGTTCTGTCTCTCTCTTTTGCTTCTTAAAGTTTTTGCCATCTTATATGCGTTTATTTTCATAGCTTACAGAAAAAAGAAGGAAATAATGTCTCTGTAATGGACAACACCAAAGGAAAACTCTGAACTTTCAAACACTCCTATTTGAACTAATTTGATTTTAAGAAACTAGATTGTTATATAATGATTGGAAATGTGTTCTGGTTCACTAGCTGTGAAAAATGTTATGAGAAGGGTATACATGTGGATTTTAATCAAAATAATTCTAGGTAATCTTTTATGTGGTACAGAATTAGCTATGTTATATTTATGTCAGACAGATTATAATAAAACTTTCTATAAGATTTTTTTTCTCTTTCCAACAAAGGATATCCTATAGATTTAATTATTTGGGATTGTATCACAACAAGTGAAAGTGGGTTAAACAGTTTCAGACATTTTGAGGGCTGCTATGTTCAGCACACATCTGCCACATGTTCAATATTAGTAGGCTTGCATTTCCTAAAAGTAGGTTATTAATATATAGATTTATATATTAGTAAATTGGAATTTGTCGTTTAAGATCTCTAGAGTTTCAAGCACATACCAGTAGATGTAATTTTCTGCAACTGCAGAGCTTTGCTAAATGAATTGAACTGATCACTGCAGTGTAAACCACAAAAGGACATTTTGCCATCTTATTCCTTGTTATTACTACCATGAATCTTACTGTTCATTACACACAGGACTAAACATGCTCCAAATACGTATTTCCAAAGAGAATGCCCAAAAGCTGGACCCCTTTGAAATTTACTAATCTGTGCACCAAAGGTTATACCATCTCTTTTTTAGTCTGGTTTAGGATTCCAGTTTTATCACCCGTTCAATAGTTTTACAAATAATATTTCATTGTTTTCTTTCATGTATCTTTTCCTACTTGGGAGGGATCCTTTATAAACATCCATGAAGCTTCCTTACTTTTACCACTTAGATTCCTCCTTAAAATTCTTATTTGTTCTAATGGCTTATAAAACAATGCCAATACACTGTGGCTGGCAGGTACCGTATCAAGAAAGTAGTTAGGGTCTGCCTCACCAGAAGTTTGAACACATTTGTAGCTTCTTGCCTTATGTTTGGATTGTAAGCTTCTAGGAGGAAGCACCTTTATGTATTTCTATGGATGTCACTAGGAAAAGAGAGCGCTAAACTAGGGACCTAAACCTTGCCACACACTCTCTCCTGTAATTAATGAGTAATAATATTTAAAAAGCTCAAGTTCTAACATGCATGCTATTGCTTAAAAATATTGGAGTTGCTCTACGGCTTTAGTTGTGATGGATTTTACTTATGATACAGGGAGCAGGGAAAGTGATCTTTTGTTAATGACTTTTTTTATTTTCAGTGATCTGAAAAAATATTAACAAAGATGAAAATCAGATTTTTTGAAATTCTGAATTTGCTTCTGTTTTAGAAAGCAGTGTCTCACTGAAACTGGCACTTCATAAAGCTCTTTTTAGCATCATCAAGGCCACTGAGCAGCTGGTCCTTGGTCAGGATAGCACACTTTTCTCTATGGCTAAGTCCAAAAATACTGTGTATCTCTAAGGTTGAATAAATTCAGTATGCAGATATGTTTCCTTGGAAACAACTCGTAATTTTAAAGTGCATGCAGCAGTACAGCCCTTATGTAATTTATTAATGTGAAAGACCTGGCTCTCGTGAGCCTTATTAAAAAGATCAGCCTTTATTGGCAGGAAAAAGGAATTTGCTTTGATTACAAATACAGCTTTTCAAGTGCTATTAGATACTGAGGTATTCATGCATGGAGCTGATATTACTGCTATTGTGCCAAGCTGTATTGCCCATTTGGGTGAAACAGTTCATACACTTTCTTCCTGAAGAATACAAATAGTCAAGACATTCTGCCTATTCTGAAAGCCTTTGATCTCCCAGGCATGCTCTCTTAAAACTACCCACCTGGCTTGATGAGCACTGTTTTCAGTTCAGTGATATGCCTGAGATCATTGTGCAATCCTGTCTTCATTGTGACCTTTTTTTCTGTAAACTCCTCAGACCATGTCAAGGTAGATTTTACATGACTTGTGTATGTGTTTCAACAGATTTGCCATGTTCCACAGTGTCAGGATACCTAAAGAAAACATACTGAGTATAGCTGCAGATGTCACACCTGAGGGGAAGTACTCAAGTTCAATCAAGGTATGAATCAAGGTTTTGTTTCGTTGATACAGTTCATTAAATATACAAAGGTATAAGTAGGTTCAGAGAAAGAGCATGGGCCTCTCATTTTGGGAAGTCCTAGGTACCTGAACTTAGATAAGGCTGTTGACAATTTCACCAGATAGTCAGAATGCTCATTTTTTAATTGTGTTTCAGGGATGTCTCAACCCACCTTACTGATTTTACTGGCTTCTTGCTCTTTGCATCAAGTAGTTTAGAGAAACTGCTCTGAGTCTTGCCTGAACATCTTATCTGAATGTGTCAAAACCCAAAATTGGCCAATCCAGTGGGCCTCTGATCCTGCTACAGGAATTGTATCTTCACAGGGGATGTAAATGAAACATTAGCCTCACCATTCAGTCTGTGCCTTTTATTCACTCAGGATGTTAAAGAGCGTTTTAGTGCAGCTCTGGGATCCTTGTCCACTGGCAGAATTTTCATCACAGCAATTTCCACTACCAATTTAAAGCTTGCCCTGTCAATAGCCGTTCGCTTCTCAGCAGCTCGCCGTCAGTTTGGACCAACTGATGATGAAGAAATACCTGTTCTTGAATACCAAATGCAGGTAAGTACTTTGGAATTCACATCTGCAGATTTCTATATAATGGAACTCAGATTCAGAGCTACTACAGATCAGAATAGGAACACTGAAGTTAGTGAAACCAGAGTTGTCTGTGTCACCTGAAGTACCACTCCTAGTGCAGCTCGGGGGGTTCATTCCAAATCAAGACATTCTCCTGGCATATACCAGGCTCTTGGTATAAATTCTTGGAATAGCAAACCCCAAAACACTCATGTTTCTCTGAAGTACCTAGAAACATTCGGTTTCTAAAATTATAAGCTTTTCAAAGACTGTCTTCTATGCACACATGAAAGTATTGCAGATGTAGAAACTAGTAATTGTGTAAAAATGTCAGTGCCTCTTTTGCTGCTATGCTAATTTTCTCTTTTCTTAGCCTTTAT
Source organism: Nestor notabilis (assembly GCF_000696875.1). Lineage (NCBI taxonomy): Eukaryota > Metazoa > Chordata > Aves > Psittaciformes > Psittacidae > Nestor > Nestor notabilis. The sequence goes on along the minus strand of NW_009923019.1, from coordinate 7,733 downwards.
GCTTTGAAAGTATAGAAATCAATGACATTCATTGTGGTAAAGTCTAAGATAGCACGTATTTTGAAAGGAATAGAATGAACGTTTGCAGATTTTGCAGATTAAAAACACATTTTGCTCTGAAAAGAAATAGAACAAGAGTATGTAGGGTAATTGGGAAATAGAGAAAACTCAGATCTGCTGAATGAGAAAGTTTAATATATAAGAAGTGCCGAAAACAAACCTGCCCAGTTTGTCTTTGCAAAGTGGGTGTTTTCTCCCAGGTTTGCACTTAGTCTTGCAACTTTGAAAGATTTCATGGGTTTCTAAAAACTGGTGAAAGCTGCCTTCTTTCCACCTCTTCTGTATAAGCCAGGGTCTGCTTCCCACAATTTTCCAAGTCTCCATTTTTCTCAGTTTTGGCTTGTTCCATGAGCTCTGCTTGCTGAATATCTCATTTCCTTATTGCTCTACCACAAAAGCAGGTTGTCTTTTCCCATGAAGGGCTCTGAGTTGCATGGAGCAGCAAAGATGCATTTTTCTCTGCTTCCCAGCCTTGGGTTTTTTTCCACAGAATGCAACCAGTGCTAACGTACATGAAGCACTGAACAAGCAAGTGAAGCAGTTACAACCTCTGTCATGCTGGTACTGAAGAAACACATAAATCATGACTGGTCCCGGCATGCCAGACGTTGTATAAACACAGGGCAAAAATACATCCTTGGTCCCCAAAGCTTCAGTGACCTTTTGCCCTGGTTTAACAGAATGGTTATCACAAATCCATGAAATGCATGAACTAGAGTAATGTAACTGTGACTTGTGTATAGTTACACTTCTTCATGGTTGTAGATGGTTATTGCTAAGTTCTCCGTAAAACAGGTTTCCAATTTGAACAAAGTAAATACAAGTGGTTCAATATTATAAGTTACATATATATAACTATAAAAAATACATACTGATTTGCAATCAAATCTGTTTAATTTTTATTCTAGCAATGGCGTCTTCTTCCTTATCTGGCTGCTGCATATGCCTTAGATTATTTCTCCAAATCCCTGTTTGAGAACTTTGTAGAATTTTATGCAGGCTTATTGACAAAGCAAAGGAGTCAGAGACAGGTGAGATGTTTACATACTTCTTCTTTGCTGAGCTTTTGCTAAAATAAACCAGAAATTGTTAAATGAAGGACCTACGTAGACGGCCATCTTAAAATCAAGAATTTTAAGTATCTCAGAAATGTGGGACATACAAAGTAATGATTAAAGTTGCATTCAGAAAAGCATCCAGATTAGTTTTGATGGAGTGAGTATATTGATTTCTGTGGGATTTAAGGTTATGTTCCCTTGCAATATTGTTTATCATAAATACATGATGATAATGCAAATTCAGCTTATAACTATATAACTTATAAATGATACCTCAGAGGGCATATATCAAAGACTCTGAAATGATACTGTTCTTAATTTCTGCACAGACTAGGAGTCTGACTTAAGCTCACAATTCATATTCATCTATTAGGATAAATATTTTTGGAGAAAAAGGTTAAGACTTTTGACTCTCAATGCTGAATTCTTCATCCACAATCATACTGTTGGAAGTCACCCCTTTGCAGAGGAAATAGTTTGATCTATCTGTCTCTGCAAGGACTGATTCTCAACCAAAATAACCACAGTGTGCTTTTTTATAGCATATAAATTTGATTATTTTTTTAAATTTCAGAAGTATTAATCCTTAGGGCCTTCGTGCTGCCCCTGTATTGCTCAGATCTCACTTAAACACTGAGGCATTTTTGGGGCTAAAATAAAACTAATGAAAGATTTGTGAACTAATGCCTGGGTATTCTGGTTTCTCTTCTTTGCACAAACCTGAGAAGAATCTTTTTGATTTTTTTAAATTTGATATTTTATCTCTGGAGGTCTCTGTTGCAGACACTAATCTTAGGCAAAAGAGTGGCTATCACAAAAGAAATCATGATAGAAAAAGATCTGGTTATTCACAATGTTAAGAATGTAATCCTTATAAATTCCTTTGTTTTACAGGAGATCTCAAAACAAACAAACAAACAAAAAACAACCAGGGAGTTACTTTTAAACTAGCTTTGGTACTGTCAACCCAGTATCTCCAGAAACTGGAGTTGCAAACACATTTTCATAGGACGGCTAACAGACTTAGTGTAAATGCAGGCTACTGTGATTCTCTGGAACTTGAGGGCATGCGTTTAAGTTTCCCTGCTCTGCAGAAATTGATCAATGAAAACCATGTAAGGCAGTAAATATTATAAATATCTTCTTGCTGAGTGGGGAGAGAGGGATTGCTGTGTCAAAGAGGGGATAGGAGCTTTCTCTGAGCATGCCATCTTCAACCACCTGCCTCTCCATCTTTGGGAGGAAAAGGTTGGCAAGCAGTGAACTATCCCATACAGTTCATGTCAGCTGGCACATCTGAGCTAAGATATACCCATGTGTCCATTACTTGGCACAAATTATTGCTGTCCTATGTAAGAAAGTTAGTGCTGAAGGTTTTTCAGTTGTGGCAGGGTTTTTTTGTGGCAGCAAGCTATAAACTCCATTCTCACATAGATCTCAGAAAGCTTTATGTATGTATTGCCAGTAACTCTTTTCTTAATTATAAAGCAGTACATGTAGCCATGGCCTTAATTTGCCATAAACTTGCCTTGTGTAAAAGTTATTGCTCATTTGTAACTTGGTTTTCGCACAGGTTGATATGGGACGTGAGATTCATGCCTTATCTGCAGCCA
>NW_009923019.1:0-4954 GCF_000696875.1 Nestor notabilis | reverse complement strand
GCCGAGAAGCTTGTGGAGGACATGGTTACCTTGCCAGTAAGTTACAGACTACTGCATACACTGATCAGAAGGAGAATGGTTGTGTTCATGTGTTCTTTGAATGTTGTTGTGTCATGGTGTCTGAATCTTAGGAATATGTTTAGAAAGGTTTTTTTCTGCATGTCCATGTTTTTAAAGCTCCTTTCATACCTGATACCACAAAAATCCCACTAAATTCATGCAGCATCTGCACCAGCATTTGGTGATTCAGTCTTCCAAAAGTAATGATACAGACTTCATAGGTGAAAACTCCCCTTGTAAGATGAATGCCACAGCACCAGCATTTGGTGATTCAGTCTTCCAAAAATAGACTTCATAGGTGAAATCTCCCCTTGTAAGATGAATGCCACGCTTTTCTAAAATCTTTCCAGTATATCTGTTTTCACAAGCTTTCAAGCTCATCTGCTGGAAGCAATAGCTGTACATGTAGGAACAGACAACTCTCTTGCATTTTGTCACAGAATAATTATTTAATCCCTCTTAGCTTCCATTAATACATTGCAATATATAGAACTGTGCACTTGTTCTTATTAAGTGAACCGTCTGGGTGAAATCCGAAATGACAATGATCCAAATTGCACGTATGAGGGAGATAACAACGTCCTACTTCAGCAAACCAGCAACTACTTAATGAGCTGGATGGATTGCATAAGAGGTAAGTTTTCATTGTGGAATCCTGTGCTGGACCCAACAGTGTGTAGCTAATGGAATTAGGAGCTAATTTCATACTGAAAGCAATTGACAGTCATTTACTCATTTTGTAGAGCATAAATAATGTGCTACAGACTCCATCATATGATACATTCACAATACACAGATATTTGCTGCAAGAAATATTCTTTCTTCTAAGTCCTGCAGAAGCGAGCTAGATGTTTTGCTATCCCTAGTTAGGTTAAGTAGTATCTTACTCCTTGAAAAGCACAATTTAGTTTAGTGGACCTACTCCTGAAGTTGTTGTAAGTCTGGGTACCCTCTCCTCTTTGTACTTAAAACTATGTATATTGCCCAACTTGGTAGCAATATCCATCAGTACATTTTGTAGTTCTCTAGATTTTATTTCCACTTTCCAGCAGTGCATTTCACCAGCATCTTACACAACTGGAAAACTCAGCAATAGGTGTTAAATCTTATGGGGCTTAAAGGTAGTGATGTCAGGTTTTTCAGCATTTGTCCACCAGTCCTCATTTGGCTGGACTAATTGCATCTGGCCTATTGAGTGTATGCATGGCTTTGTAATGGGCTTTTAGTTCCAAAGACTCCGATTTCTTTTCTCATAAATAATTTTTATTTTCTTTGGTATTTCAGATAAAGCTCCTTTTGAATCCCCTTTTGGAACAATAAATGTTTTGCAAGACTACCATCATATCCTTGGCTGGAAATTCACAGCTGTTAGTGTTGAAGATTGCATGAACTCCTCAGGTAGCCTTCTGCTGTTGTTAAACTGATTCTAGAATCTTAAATTCCTTTCCAGAGGAAAGGATCCATAGATCTGAGATTCAGCCTCTGCTGTGTATTAGATATTTGTCATTTGCTGAATTTCTTTGTATTACATGCATTTCAATTTATTAAGAAGATGATTTGCATTTCAAAGTATGTCCTATCACCCCCAGCCTCAATTCTGAAATGGGGGATAGTATGAGATATTTTTCTGCCATTTTTATTCCTCTAAAATAGCATTTGTAATCTAGGTTTGTTTGCCACTGTATTGTTTTCAAGTGAAACTGTTGTAAGGAGCACTGATTGCCACTACCTTGTATCACCAAAATATCTTATTTTAGAAAACCATGCAAGCAATTTAGAAATACGTTGAAAAGGCTTTAAGCATGTCTGCCTTTGACAATTGCTTTTGGTTGCATAGAGAAAAATGAGTAATGGTGAAAGAAAATTCCCTGCAGCTTTCCTGGCTTACTCTGCTATAATCAAATCAAATATGACATGAGATGCTGTTCCCGCTTTTATATCACTGTGAGCCCAAATTGGTTCTTGGAGGCAAAAATTAACAAAGTAATGAGCAGATAATGAGATAGTGACAGAGCATTGAGCAAAAGTGAATCTGTGAAGCTAAGAACATACTGGGGGAAGAAACCACGGTCTTAATACATAAGGGGCAATCTAGTTGATTCCTAGAATTCAGTAACCACTTCAGTGCTCAAATAATTGCAAAAAAGCTGAACTTTGGATAATGGTGCATAGTACCAGGTGAGATAGTATCATAATAGCTAAATCACAAAGGCTTATAAGAAAGACTAGCTCAAAGCAACTGCTTGCTTTCTTCTTTGTTTTATGCCTCCAACTTGTGAAATCCAGGAGAGCACAGACTGATACTTAAGCACATGTTCTCTCTTGTCTTGTAAATACCTACTGTACCAGATGATAGTTTTAAAAATATCTGAAACTATTTATTTTTCCATTCTGTTAGAAACTGGACTGTTAATTTCGGTGCCTAAATTTAGGCAGCATGTGAACACTCACAATTGCCTAAATAATATTCTACATTAAATCTTAAGGTAAGACACAAGCAAGCAGAATTCATAAAAGGGCTTTATCCTGTAGTATTTTTTTTCCTGAAGAGTTACAGGCTACTATAAACACATTATGTACAAAGCAGGTCATTTTAATGTGGTTACATTTAGCCACTTTTGCAATGCTGGAAGTCATGTGCTTCCACTAAATGTGGACTGCCTTCTGTTCTTGTATTTGCCAAAGCAACTGAGTACCTTGCAGACCTAACTCTTAATATAGGAAGAAAATAAAAACTTAAAAATGTTTGATCAAGTCTGAAATCTAAATTGGGCTGTGGATATACCTTGTCTTTTAGGTTGGAGTCAGTTTGAACTAGTGTGTGGTCAAGCATGGTGTGTCTTCACTGTACAGTTACAATCTGATTATTTTGCCCAGATGTTATTTATTGCAATATACAGTAATGGGCAAAGAGTCATGTTAATAGATTGGTTAATGAACACTTCCGTCTCGGATAACAAAAACTGAGACTGCAGTAGAATCTTCATGTGAGTTCTTGCATTATAAATGTGAAAGTTAAGGATTTTGGTTTCCTCTTTTTACAGTTCCTCTAGCAGCATATAAATGGCTGGTTTGCTACCTGCTCCGAGAAAGTGACCTAAAGCTGAGCAAGGAGAAGCAGTCTGGGCGAAGTGATTTTGAGGCAAAAAACAACTGTCAGGTAATACTTATTCAGCTTTCTTATTTTATTTACTTATTTTCATCCAAGTTTGTCAGATCCTCCTAGTTTTGCCTTCTTGTGTCAAGTAAAATTTCCTCAAGCATAAAGTCAAATAAGTAACTAATAAAATGTAATACCTGTCCATTGCATAGAACATGATAGCAGGAGGACAGTAACCATTAGCAGAAGTCTTCCAGGACATATTTCCCTTCAGAAGAGTTGCAGGCATGTGCTGTGTTATGTCTGTAATTTTGATAGCAACTTCTGAAGACTAACTCTACTACTATTAAATCTACTGCAGCATGCAATTATTACATCTCCATCTGCTCTTGTGGCCAAATACATACTGTAGGAAAGAATCTCGCTCTGGCACGTAGGTAAACTAGATGACCTAATAGGTCTTTTCCATCCCTAATTTCTATAGTGCAAAGTACTTATGAAAGATACCAAACTGACAGCATTGGAGCCTGAAAAGGAAACACTGACAGTCTACATATAGCAGGTCCATTCTCTCAGCAGAGAGAGAGTTTTAACAGTTAGGAATGGCTTAACTCCAAATTTCAGTGTACATCCCCACGCTCCCCAAATTCTTCCATTAATTCATAGAGAAAATCTGTCTCACATCCAAGGAAAGAACACTTGTCATTTGTCACCGAAGAGAGACCTGTTCCCTGAAGATGGCCAGTGTCATTCACCTTATCTGGAAAGCTCATTAAAGAACAGGAAGGAATATTCAACTCTGCACCTAGGAAGAGCCAGCCTAGCTCCAGCTAGGGGATGGCCTGTGTGAAGCAGCTAGTAGAGTGGAGAAAGTCTTTCCTGGTTTTTACCCTAGAAGCAGATTATTAGAGAAACTCCTCAGGGTCAAATTCAGAATGTGAATTGCCAGAAATTCAAGTCTGATTGCTTGTCACTTGGCCAGTTCTGAGGAGGCTGGTGCCAGGGCCAGTGTGTTAGAAAATGCTTTGCTCAGAAGTATAAAGGTTCTCTTTTCTTTTATGTTCAAATATGCTAAAATTTAAAGATACTTAGGCACACAACTGGTTTTGAAATAGGCATTGATCTACCTTAGGTCATTAGCTTTTCTTCCTACAATTCATCTTCAGGACAGCGGAATTTTATATTTTAAATGGCATGCCTCAGAAACATCTGAAAATGATTTGCAAGATTTGCTCTAAATATGTATGCATATTTGATTTAAAACATTCTGGGCATGAAGAAGCACTTTTCAGTCAGCCCAGTGGCTGACTAATATATAATATTTGTTCTTGCTATGGCAGATTTGGAAGAGATTCATAACTTACGCCTAGATTATTTTGGTTTGGGGATGGCTTGATAGGAACAGTACAAAAGTGCAAGCAAGAGTAAGAAGGAAATAGAATTATAGGGCAGAAGAATAGGCAATTAATTCTTAATGCTTCATTTGGGATGCTAAGATTTGTTTCATTCTGACTGGCAATTGACATTCATATCTAAAAAAGTCCATCTAGCAAGGGGGAAGTTCTTCCTAAATCTGCAGAGGATAGCTGTGCATTTTGCAGTTCATGCTTGTATCTGAGCTTCAACATAAGTATGTCACTGAACATCTGTCAAGAGAGAGAAGGTGATCTTTGAAATATGCCTTTTGTAAATGACACAGTGGATTTCAATGCAAGGATGATGCAAATATTTAAAAGAAAAAAAAGAAAACTAATCAACTAATTCTAAATCATAGAATCATAGAATGGTTTGGCT
>NW_009923018.1:0-1833 GCF_000696875.1 Nestor notabilis | reverse complement strand
TTGCCGGCTGGGCTTGAACCACGACAATATTCTTATTAACATCCTCAGTTGTTACAATCATAGAATCATAGAATGATAGAATGGTTTAGGTTGGAAGGGACCTTAAGATCATCTAGTTCCAACACCCCTGCCATAAGCAGAGACACCTCACGCTAAACCGTGTCGCCCAAGGCACTGTTCAACCTGGCCTTGAACACTGCCAGGGATGGACCATTCACAACATCCTTGGGCAACCTGTTCCAGTGCCTCTCCACCCTCACTGTAAAGAGCTTCTTCCTTATATATAATCTAAACTTCCCCTGTTTAAGTTTAAAGCCATTACCCCTTGTCTTACCACTACAGTCCCTAATGAAGAGTCCCTCCCCAACATCCTTATAGGCCCCCTTCAGATACTGGAATGGATCCTTTTTCATAATCATCTGATGATTATTGGAGAAAATATACTGCACTGGGTGGACGAGAGGCTTAATTTATTACAATTTCTCTGGGAAAATCAATTAAAATCAAACCAAACCACTACCCCCTACCCCGACTTTCTATCGCTTTCCTTTTGAAGCATGATTGCAGACTTTATATTGACTTTTCTTTCGCATTCGTTGGATGACTAGGAAGATCAGAAAACAGATGCACCTTATAAATGAAGAAGCCCTTTGTGCTTCAGCCAGTGCCAAAAATGAGGCAGATGCTGACAGTCAGAAGAACAAGCTCCTGCTGCACTCCAAGGTCATCTTGTCAGGTGCTAACCTCTGATGGAGTTACAGTTTGTGTTAGCACTATTACAATAGAAATTCCTTACAATGTCAATTCCAGGAAGAACTGTAGGATTACAAACATAAAATTCACCATCTGAGTGTTAAATAAATGACAGAGAAAATGCCCAGGTCACCTAGGCTGATATTGACATTTACATTTTTGTTGCAGTTTCAGGAAGCTTTATTTACTCCTAATTTTGAAATGAATCATGTACATAATTCCTTTTTAGTTTCCTCTTTTTGATATTTTTTTCTTTCTTTTTTCTTAAAAATGTCATTAAGATGAACACCTAATATTAATACATAAAATTGTTATGAATTTAGAATATACAGAAGTTAGGAAATCAAAATGTTAATATTTACATGCAAAGACTAATTCTGATGTAATACATATACCGTACAATCTGCATGAAAGCATTTCTCAGTATGGCCAGTACTTCAAAACACTGCAAACCGGAAGTGTAGTGTGATCATGTCAATGTTGTCATGGGAATTTTGACACTGTAGTTTTTTGACCCATATGCATTTGATTCGTCACACAAAAATCACAATAGATGAGAATTTTAACTGATATAAAATGGTACAGTTGAACTGAAATTATTGGCCCTATCTTGACCCAAATGAACTGAAACTGTACTTAAATGTAATTGGTAACTGCTCCATCTTCTGCACCAAAGTAACTCTGGACAATGGGCACTCCTTTTGTGTTGCTGGAGCATATGCATACAAAAATAACTTCCCTATTTCATTAGTAGGAGAAAAAAGCTAATAGATTATGGTCCAAGGCAGGACAATGTCAATAGCATTCATGGCACTTAGTTTCACTTCATAATTGAAGTTAAAAAATATGGATTCTGAGCCTAAAAACATGTGTAAGACCTAATATCTGTCTTTGCAACTAAGCAGATTGAAATGGTCATTCTTAAAAAAGTTTTTAAAATGTCACCACTCAGTACTTGTATTGTGGGGAAAAGAAAAGCCTCTGCAGGATATAAGCAGTGAAAATGAGATTCTTGTGTTGAACCAATCTCAGGATAATGCAAGGTTTGGTTGTGTCCTGGGTTCAGCTATAGCAGTCATT
>NW_009923017.1:690-6407 GCF_000696875.1 Nestor notabilis | reverse complement strand
GGGGAAGTTTGAGGGGGAGAAGGGATGGGAGGGAAAAGTGTTCGGGAGGGGAACTGTGGAGAAAAAAACCCAACAAGCAGAAGGGAAAACACAGGTGAGGAAACGAGTGGGGAGGGAAGTGTGTGTGTGTGGAACCATGGGGAAAAAACCCTACCAATGTGGGAGAAAGAGGGAGGGAAGAAAGAAGGGCGGGGTGGGGGGGACGGGACGCGGGGGAAAAAGCACAGAACAAAACACACCATGGAAAAAAATCCAGCAAAATAAAAATAAAACCACCCAAAACAAACGAAAAAACCCAAAACCCAATAAAAGCCCAAGCCCAAAACATCAACAAAAACACCCCCACCTCAAAAAAACAGAAAAAAAAAAAAAGGTGGAGATCAAAAAAGGAGGCGGCAAAAGGGTGGGGGGAGATAACCATGGAGTTAAAAAACGTGGAGCAAAAAACCACGGAAAAAATCCAGGCAAACCCAAAAGACTAAAAAAAACCCCCCAAAATTAATTAAAAAATTTGGGGGAACCCCCTCCCCCAAAACCACTGTGATAAATTACCGAGTCCCAAATAGGATTGCAATCAAACTTTTATACTTTATTAACGCCAAGCACCCAGCGCTGTCTGCGCCGGGAGTCTCTGCTCTACCCAGACGCACACCACACAGGCCCTGTTTCTGGCTTATACAGCCTCCACGAGGGGGCGTGTCTTAACTTCTGTTTCAGTTAGCAACAGAACTGGTTAAACCTAGTATTCTAGAATGTTCGTCAGGCAGCCTTTGCAAGACATAAGAACTATATACATTAACTTATGTAGGGTAAAGAAACCACCGATTTTTCTGTTTTTTAGGTTTGTGGTTATACAAGGATATGTAAGATAGACATTTTATCATGCAGCCCTAGCATTGCTCCATATTGACACAAATCAGATGGACATATTTCACAATCCCCCATTTTCTTTTTTATGGTATTGATTCGTGTTTTTCATTTCCAATCGAGTTAACACTTGTCGAATTGGTATTAATTTTGGATCTTCTCTTGTTTTTATTATCATCAGGGAATGTTTTTTCTCTTCTCCTGATTCTGGGTCAACAGGTACTGCAGATATTTGCATTCCTTGTATAACTGAGTGTATTAGTCTGGTAAAACAAGGTATAAAACATGGAATTAACAACAATCCTCCGCATATTCCCAATACAACTATCCCAATTTTAGTAAGCCAGTCACCGCTCGTAAGGTTCCCCCATAATCCTTCTAGATTGATTCCATTCCAAGTTTGAACTGGGACATGTGCCATTTTTTTCATTTCTTTTACAAGTTCATTTACAGCTTTTCCTTCATCATCAATTTCTAAACAACAATTACTAAGGTTAAATTTTCCACAGACTCCTTCTTCTTGTGCTAACAAATAATCCAAAGCTAAGCGATTTTGATATATAGCAGTTCTCATCTTAGTATTTTGGTTTGCAATTAATCCAAGTGCATCTCCGGTTTTATTTACAACTATTTCTACTACAGCTTGTAATCTAATTATTCTATTAAGCATATATATATTGGGGTCCTATAACCCCAGGATCCGTCTTCTGCCCACATAGCTGGATCATAATAGGCAATGATTCTCTCAGGAGGCCATTCGTTATTTTTCCAATTTCCGATTTGTAAGCCTCGCTTATAGCGTCTCTTGTTTAGCTCATCAGCTTCAGCATACACTGGGACTCCCAGTCGCTCTCCCTGATTTATGGGTAACAGGAAAAAACTGGGGCTTATAGTTCCTAATATACAGGATCCTATCCAATTCTTTGGCAAATATGCATAGGCTAATTTGCCACAAATCCAGTAATGTCCTTCAGGAGTTGGCCAACCATTTGGTATGTTTGTTCCATTGGTCCAATTCTTAAATTGATCATTCATTTCCAGTGGGTTTCCCCATTTATACCAGTTATTGGAGTTTCATTCCATAGGTAACCTCCTTCACATTCCAGGTTACCTACTTGTCTCCCTGTGTCTTTTTGATTTTGCCAACAACTCCTTCCAATTATACTCATTTGGAGTACCCATTGTTGTTTCCTGTTATCCTTTTTTGTTGTTTTCCATACTTGGGGATCGCTTATGTTGCTCTCCATAGCCTCCCATGGCCATCGTTCACCTCGATTTGTTCCTCTGCAAACATAACAATTAGTTACATTCAAAGACTTAGCAATGTTTTCAGCAAGATTTACAAATAGATTTTTAGCAACTGTGGGAATTTCATATTTCACTCCTGTTTGTATTTCATGATAAAACAAGTTGAATAACAGTCTATGTTGTACAGATTCCTTTGTCCTTTCTTTGATTTCAATATTAATGATCACACCTGGGTCTTCTCCTGGTCCATATATCTTGAGTCCAATCTTGGTTATTTTTTCCTGCTTCCAATTTTCTAAATTTATGAGAGTTAAATTTACTGGGTTGCAAGTATGGGGTGTACAATCACTGTCTGTTTGCATTGTTGTGTTTAAAGCTTTAAAACCCGCACATTGATAATCATATCCCCAGCCTGCAGTATCCCAGCATACACAGGACCATCCTTTTCTCCCACATAGGTGTGCCGATATATATCTTGCTGTTTGACTAGGTACATAATCGGGATTTATTTCACATTGATATCCACCAGGGCAGAGGTATTTTGGCTGATTACTATAATACGGTCTCCACTCTAAACTCCCACAATTAGTATCTAAATCATCATCTATAATAACGCATGCATCAAAGATTACCAACACCAATGTGTTCAAATTGGTCATGACTCCACTTGTTCCAGTTAATCTCCCTGCTTCCGAATTTGTCCTCATTTCTACCCAATATTGATAAGGAAGTTCTTTTGGATCATAGCATACAGTCCTGTTATCTTTTTTTGCATAAAGCATACTGGGTTTGGTTATGAATGCAGCTTCCTATTTTTTGGTCTTTACAGTCATAGGCCATATGATACACCAAGGTTTGGGAGCTTATCTGTCCCCTTCTAGTGGTCACAATACATTGACTGCAGTCGTTTGCGATAGTTTGGGTTAAAGAACTCACCCCGAGCAGAATCAGGAGAGGTCCAGGAAGGGTCATGGTGATCGGTAGTCACGGCCCAAAGGGGTTGCAGCCCTCGGCAGACCTTTCAAGCCGCAACACCAGTTCTCTATCTGGTCTTGCCCTCTCCTTCAGCTTCAGGGGTTATTATTGATCGCAGATGGTCCCAGTTTATCTACAGCAATAGAATCTGATTCACGGCAAATGGTATAAGAGGGTGGTAGTTTTATAGCAAATGCACCAAAACTTCAAACTATATTTTAAAGCAACATGAACATTTAGCCCCCCTCCCATACACCGATGTGCACTAATACACGAATATTTTCAAAAATGACTCCTCAACCCCTACAGGAGTAGCCACAAGACATTCCCACAATTACTTATATTTCTCTTAGTGGAGGTTTCTTCAACTTCGTTTGATGATCAGTTTGGTTTCTCCCAGTTCAGAGGTCACTTTCCACTCCTTCACCGGACCTTTTACTCACGACACGTGTGTCCACCCTTTCCCAGCAGCTCTCACGGCCGTCTGTAGTTAATAAAACAAGAAAAGGTCCTTCCCAGAGGGGAGATAAGTTTTCTTTTTTCCATATTTTTATTAGAACCCTATCCCCTGGTTTTAACTGATGAATTGCAAATCCTAAGGGTGGTGTTTGAGCCATCATCCCAATTTCTTTCAGTTATTTTAATCTTTTTCCGATGGCAATTATATATTTTTGGATATTCTGATCCTCAACTATATTGTTCCCCAGAGGCATCCCTTGAGAATAAGGCATGCCATATAACATTTCATATGGTGATAGTCCAGTCTCACGATGTGGTTTAGTCCTTATGTTTAGAAGTGCCAATGGTAAGCGCTTCATCCAGGGCATTTGTGTTTCAGTCATTATCTTAGCCAATTGTTGCTTTGTTGTTTGATTCAGTCTTTCTACTTTTCCCAAGCTTTGTGGGTGCCACAGAGTGTGGTATTCCCACTGAATTCCTAATGATTGGCATAGTAATTTTATTATTTTAGAAGTGTGTGCCCTGATCAGAATCAATGTACTGGATTATCCCATATCTAGGTATCAAGTGCTCCAATAAGATTTTTACTACCATTTGTGCTGTAGCTCGTGCTACAGGATAGGCTTCCACCCATTGTGTTAAATGATCTACTATGACTAGTAGATATTTTATTCTCCCTACCTTGGGTAATTCAGTGAAATAACTTGTACTTTTTCAAAAGGTCTGTAAGCTGGTTTTCTCCCTCCTGTGGCTATCTGTCGAAACACTTTCTTATCTTCTGACAAGTTAAGCAACCTTGTGTAATTTGCTTTGCCATTTCAAAAATCCCAATGCAGCCAAATTGTTTAAGGAAATTATCACTTAACGCCTTTGTGCCCCAATGTGTTTATGCATGCAAGCGTTCCAATATTTGCCTAGCATAGGCTTTCGGCAACATTTCTCGCCCATCAGGCAGTGTCCATTTTTCTTGTTCTAACTTAGCCCCTATTTTTTCCAATTTTGTTTGTTCTTCAGGGGTAAACTTCTTTTGCCCTTCCTCCTGTCTTTCTTCCTCCTGTAGTACATTAATTTTAGCGTTTTCAGTCCTTAAGGCTGCTCACTGGGCTTCTCTATCTGCTAAATTATTTCCTCTGGTTCGGTAATCTAATCCCTTTGGTGTCCTTTCACATGTACCACGGCTATCTCTCTCGGCTCTTTTAACGCCCTTAAAATTCTTACTATTAATTCTTGATGTATAAGATTCCTCCCTTGAGTATTAATTAAACCTCTTTCTTCCCAAATTTTTCCGAAAGTGTGGACTACCCCATATGCATATTTAGAATCTGTAAATATATTCCCACTTTTTCCTTTAAATAGTTCCAGGGCCCTACATAGGGCATACAGCTCACAAGCCTGAGCTGACCATGATGGACTCAAAGGTCCTGATTCCACAGGTTCTAGGTCCTTATTAATTATTGCGTATCCTGATTTTCTTTTCCCTTCTACCACTCAGGAGGAGCCATCTACAAACAGTGCTTCTCCTTTCTCCAACTCAGTATCCCTTAAATCTGGCCTCACCTTAGTCTGGGTCTCAATAACCTCTAAACAGTTATGTTGTAGTTTCTCTGATGGTTCTCCAAACAAAAATTGTGCTGAACTCTGAGCAGAAGTCACCCTCAGTTCCAAGTCAGAGGAGTCAATTATTATTGCTTCATACTTCAGGATCCGGCTATCCATTAACCATTTTTCCGCTTTTTGTTGTAAAACACTTCTGATATTTTGTGGAGTATACACCTTTAAAGGAGCACTAAAGGTAATCTTCCTAACTTCCTCTATTAATAATGCTGTAGCGACCAAAGCTTGGAGACAAGCAGGCCATCCTCTACTTACTGGATCAAATAACTTAGAATAATACCCCACGGGTTTCTTAATTCCTGCCCAGTCTTGAGTAAGGACTCCATATGCTGTCTGGTTTGATGTATTCACAAAGAGACAGAAAGGTTTTTCCAGATCTGGGAGGCTCAATACAGGTGCTTGGATTAATGCCTTTTTTATCTCCTTGAATTTTTTATCATCTTCTGTAAACTAGTTAAGTTGGTTATTGGTTAATTTCTCATAAAAGAATTTTACCTTTTCACTGTAGCTTTCAAGCCATGGTCTACAATATCCTAATAATCCCAATATTTGCC
>NW_009923017.1:0-330 GCF_000696875.1 Nestor notabilis | reverse complement strand
CCCTGTTTCAGTGTCCTCCCACTCAAAGATAAAATAATCTCTGGATCCCTCATCTAGAGGGCAGGCCCAAAAAGCATCTTTCAAATCTATTACACTATACCAAGTATGTTCGGGAGATACATGACTCAGTGTGATTTAGTGATTGTTCACTGATTTACAGCTCTCAGGTCCTGTACCATCCTGTGTGACCCATCCGATTTCTTTACGGGGAGGATAGGTGTATTATGAGATGACATACATGGTTCTAGAGTTCCTTCTTCCAGAAGTCTGTCGGCTACTGGTTTTAATCCTTTTCGACCCTCCATTGGTATAGGGTATTGTTTGACTCTA
>NW_009923016.1:0-1855 GCF_000696875.1 Nestor notabilis | reverse complement strand
AACCATGCTGGCTTTCACCAACCACCTCGTTACTTTTCATGTGTCTCAGCATTCTTTCCAGGAGAATCTGCTCCAAGATTTTGCCGGGCACAGAGGTGAGACTGACTGGTCTGTAGTTTCCTTGGTCTTCCACCTTCCCCTTTTTGAAAATGGGCGTTACATTTCCCTTCTTCCAGTCATCTGGAACTTCACCTGACTGCCATGACCTCTCAAATATGATGGACAGTGGCTGAGCAACTTCATTCGCCACCTCCTTCAGGACCTGTGGATGGATTTCATCAGGTCCCATGGACTTGTGCACGTTCAGGTTCTTAAGGTGGTCTCAAACCTGATCCTCTCCTACAGTGGGCCTAAGGTCTCCAAATGTATTTGTATTTCCTCTGTTGTTAACGAGGAAACAGTTACTGGTTTACATTGCGTGAGGGCAAATCACAGAGGTCTTCTGACTTTTGAGTTTATTCCATTTGATGCATTTGCCACCACAGAAGCACACCCGTGCTCCAGCTGGGAACAGGCTCTGAAGTCACTTGTTCGTGGCATGCAGAAAGGATGTCCTGTGCCCAAGCTCTGCTCAGTATTTTTCTTTTCCTCCAGACCTTTCAAATTTGCTTCCTCTTTTTGCTAGGTATTTCTTTCATTTGTATCTGTCATAGTTGACAAACCCCAAAATGTAGGTGCCCAGTTTTATACCCCTTCTGCTAATTATATTTTTCTCTGAAAACCAAGGCAACACAGAGGCAGCCCACATTGGTGTCCAGCTGACACTGAAAATGCACATGGGCAGCAACTTCCAACAGAGAGAAAGTAGAAAGTATATGTCCTTAAGAGACATCAAACAGCTTTAGCTAAGACTGAGCAAAACTGGCTTAAAACTAGCACTTCTGAGTTGAATACATATAAGAGAAGTACTTGAACTAGATCACAGGATACTGCTGAAAAAGAAAAAAAAAATCTGGCTAAATGATAAGAAAATGACTAAGCTATCATCGGAGAATAGAAACCCTGTATCCCTCTCCCCCAACTAATCTAGAGCTGAGGAATGCATTTTCAAGCTTTGGCATTTATTTTGTAACAGAAATCCTAGTGCAGTGACGTTACATTATTGATATGAAGGGATTAGAAACATTACAAATGATTAATAAAGACAATGATCTTTTCTCCTTTCTGATTAACACTCTTACCACAATGTGACGTTGGGCTTAAAGCAGGCTATCTCAACAGGCAAGCCGATCACCAAATACCTTATCAAACACATGCATGGTTTTTGAAAATAAGAATTTTCACACCCACAGAGATCCAATAAAATCCCTGGATCCTTACAGAATAATCTTTTTGTTTACTTTTTATCAGCAAAGCCAAAGCTGATACATTCAGAAGTCTGATGGGCTGGAACAAGTTTTGTCCAGTTGAAGTCATGCTGTCAGCAGCATACCTTGCTCTCTGTGCTGGATCTGGATTTGGAGGCAATGTGCTTGGAGGCTAGTGACAAAGGAGACGACCCTGAAAACTACAAAGCTTGCAACAGTTCCAATGAGGATGATACGGGAGGATGCATGATGCATAGCTGCCATCCTCTACCTACCCTCATATGGATAGGAACTTACTAAACCAGGGCATCCTTTAGGGATTTGCCTCAGTAAGATCCTGCAGAATATCTGTTATTAAATGCAGGGGACTAAACATGCAGTTTAATGAATAATAAAAATGGAGCAGGACCTCACCATTCTATGACTGACCCAGTGACACTGATGGCTTATTACAGCCAAGATTCAAACCCCTTTAGTACAGTGCTTCCCTGATCCTGATGAAGGTGCCAGGAACGCTGAGCAGCTTGGGCTCCAACCAGCAGCCCCAA
>NW_009923015.1:0-2584 GCF_000696875.1 Nestor notabilis | reverse complement strand
GGAAGGGATGCCATCCAGTGTGACCTCAACACGCTTGTGAGGTGGACTAATGCCAACCTCATGAATTTTAACCAAGCCAAGTGAAAGGTCCTACACCTGGGTTGTGGCAATCCCAGGCACAGCTACAGGTTGGGCAGAGAAGAGATTCAGAGCAGCCCTGCAGAGAAGAAGTTGGGGGTGTTGGTTGATGAGAAGCTTAACATGAGCCGGCTTCAGCGTGCGCTTGCAGCCCAGTATCCTGGGCTGCATTAAAAGAAGCGTGACCAGCAGGTCAAAGGAGGTGATCCTGCCCCTCTACTCTGCTCTCAAGAGACCTCACTTGGAGTATTGTGTACAGTTCTGGTGTCCTCAACAGAAAAAGCACATGGAGCTGTTGGAGCAAGTCCAGAGGAGGTCCATGAGGATGGTAAGGGGGCTGGAGCACCTTCCGTATGAAGACAGGCTGAGAAAGTTGGGGCTGTTCAGCCTGGAGAAGAGAAGACTGCGTGGAGACCTCGTAGCAGCCTTCCAGTATCTGAAGGGGGCCTATAACGATGTTGGGGAGGGACTCTTCATGAAAGACTGTAGTGGTAGGACGTGGGGTAATGGGTTTAAACTTAAACAGAGGAAGTTTAGATTAGATAGAAGGGAGAAGTTCTTTACAGTGAGGGTGGTGAGGCACTGGAATGGGTTGTCCAAGGAAGTTGTGAATGCTCCAGCCCTGGCAGTGTTCAAGGCCAGGTTGGACAGATACTTGAGTGACACGGTTTAGTATGAGGTGTCCCTGCCCATGGCAGGGGGGTTGAAACTAGATGAACTTGTGGTCCTTTCCACCCAAACTATTCTATGATTCTATGAAATAAGAATTGTAAGGGCTTTTGAGAGTTCTGAAGTAATCCAGTTATTCTTCACAACAAGCCTGTGCAACTGATCTCATGATCTTGGGTTAGGTCTTTTTCTGGATTTGTGATCAAGCATTTTTTTGTTGGTTTTGGTTTTAGCTAAAGTAGAGGCTAATTCAAGGAGGACAAAGATAGATTGGGAATAAAGCACTGTTCAGGATTTGTCGTAAGGCTATTGTAGTCTGTCTTAGCTGTACCTCGCACTTGAGTTCAAATACTTCAAGGTCATCTTCTTTGTTGTTAAATATAATATAAATCAAATTAATGTCCTTGCTATAAAAACCCATTCCTGAGGACTAAAGGAACATATCGATTGTGCTCTGTAGGACTGTTTTGCTTAATTACTCAATGTTTTTGCTCCCAGTCTGTAGTTGAAGGATATCAGCCTTTCCTTTATATCATATATTCATATTCCAGATTTTTGTGGGGGTTATTCACTTAGTAAAAGGCTGTAGAATTTGCATGGGATTGGAATCGATTATATTCTCACTCTACATTTCCAGGCTATGGCATATGAAACATTAAGTAATAGCTATATAATAATTATTACTATCTAAAGCCACAGTATGGTTTTGTACAAGAATTCACAGGTATCCAGTTCCCTGCCTTGCATTTAAAATGTTAGAACATGTCATTTTCTCTTTTATAATGATACTGGGCATATAGCAATTTTCCTGCTAGGAACCTAAAACTTTTTAGAACTATATACAGTATGTAATTCATGTGAGATAATGTAATGCTCTTGGGATGGAAAATGAGGGAAACTTTATGTAGGCTAGAATTTAGGTTCCAAGCTAATGAAACCCAAGGACTGTAATGCTTACAGTGCTGTGCTTTGTATTTGCAACTAGAACATATTGATAACACACCAATGTCTTGCTTACTGCTGAGCTGTACTCTCAGAGCATCAAGGCTTCCTCTCCAGCAACACCTCCTCAACGAAGGCCAGTAGGTTGTAGGTGGGAAAAAAGGTTTGGAAGTTGGGTCAGCTGACCCAGACTGATCAAAGGGTTATTCCATATGATATGATGTCATGCTTAGTGATAAATGCTGAGGTAAAGGAGAAATTGTTATGAAGGTGTTTCTCTTCTGAAGCAATCACTATATGTACTGAGTTCTTACTTCACAGGAAGTGGTTGGACTTGTTTGTTGATGGGAAGTAGATAATAAATGTTTGCTTCACTTCCTTTCTCCAGGGGCCTTTGTTTTTTTTCATTAAACTGCCTTTATCTCAATCCATGAGTTTCTTCCCTGCCTTGCTGAGGAGTGGGAGTGAGAGCGTGGATTGGTGGACACTTAACAGCCAGCCAAGGTCAACATACTACACCAACTAAAAAAACCAAATAAACACCCCCACCCCCTGGGTGGATGACTGCATGCATATAAAAGAGATCATTAAGTATGAAATGAATTTTGAGAGTTTGTGCAGTCTAATGCAGAAACACTTAGGCATATATTTAGGTTGATATCCATTTGTTGAATCCCTTCTTAAAAACTCACACTGAAAGAGTTTTTGCAGTTTCCTTTACCCATAACAGTGTTGGTAGAGATAATTAGTCTTAAACTCAAAGTAATGAGCTTTTTTGTGAAGAGGAAGAGAGCTGAGCTTGTTTTGGCTTTGACTGCATTTTTCTGAATGAAAAAGAGTTTAATTTTTATGTTCTATTCATAGATATGTTTTACATATAGACATTTATAAATAA
>NW_009923014.1:0-22282 GCF_000696875.1 Nestor notabilis | reverse complement strand
CCCGGACCGCTGCCCACCCCCCTACAGCTGCAGGTCCCGGCCCCTTCTCTTGCCGTCTTCCGTAAGAGGGAGGGTGGTGGTTTTGTCTGTCTGAGCCTTCCTCTTAGGAGAGTTTGTTCATTGCTCTCCCCCTCTGCTGACCTCAGACACCTCCATCGTCATCAGCACTGGTGTCCACAAACCTGATCACAGCCCAGACACTTCAGGACTCAGACCCAAAGAGGCCGAGCTCTCCTCTCCTGGACCCACAGGATGCTTCCTCATTTCCTCACTCACTCCCCAATTACTCAGCTGCCTTTAAGCACTTGAAAAGCAATGCCATGCCCTGACCTATCAGATCCTGGGGCTTTCATATCCCACCACAGCCACCACCTTTCATTGTACATTCATGCAGGGCTGTAAGGTGGGAATTTGCCCACCCACCCCTGCTCTCTTGCTGTCCCAGTGTGTGTGGGGACTTGCAGACACATCCAGCATCAGGTGGGTATGTTTGTCCCAGTCTCTGGAAGCTGCTGGGCAGTGACTGTCTGCGTGCGCCCAGTGCAAGTTCAGTATGTGATGGTGCCTTCCCAGGGCACTACCTACTAAACCAGCAACAACAGCCCAGGCTCTTGGAGGCAGGAGGCAATACTGGCATCAGCAGGTGCTAGCAGCAGCTCTGCCCTGCTTGGGAAGAGCAAGAGGGTCTGACAGCCTTACAGTGACTCCCAGCGGTGACAGCAGTGCTTTGGCCAGCTGCACCAGGGGAGACAGCACACCACAGCTGCTCCCGAGGAGTGGAGCGACCCTTGTGGAGCTGGAGAGCCACTTTGGGAAAGGCAGGTCATCATCGCAGCACTGCGGGCAGATAAAGACAGCATCTGTCCTGATGGCAGATCCTCCTGCATGCCAGGCCAGGCTGACCAGCAAGGTCTGGCTGTAGTTCAGCAAGGGCAGCTGCAGGCCAGATAAACCAGAAATCAGCACAGCAGGAGGAGCGGCACCCAGGGGTCAAAGGCAGCCTGAGAACTGGGGACCAGGGTAGTGTGCCCATATCCACACAGGTTCCTGATGCTGACAGAGAAAGAGAAGAATCTACATAAACCCAGGCAAATTCCAGCCAAAAGTGAGATCCAGTGATGGGTTTTATATGAAGTGATAGGGGCCTTTCACCTCTGGAGAAAATTCCTCAGGGCAGCAGTAGATTTTCTGTCCCAGTGCCTTCAAACCCTGACAGGAGGACCTTTGGGAAGCAGAGGTTTAGACAAAAGAAACCAGGAGAATTCCCTCAGTTACCCACAAGCTCACACCGAGTGATGAACAGCTGCTTCTTGACTTAAAATCTCTCCCTGGCTGTGCTTGAGCTGTACAGCTCTTTCAGGTGTGACAGGCAGACCTGCCTCCAGTACCATGGACTCCATGTGGGTGGGGACAATGGGACAGTGACTCAGGTGGCTTCATAATCTGTCACAGGAAGAGCCAGCACATGCACTCTATCAACCCTACCATTTCTAGTTTGCCTATCTGAGCGTCAAACCACCTGCTACAGCAAACAAAAGGAGCATTTTTCTGTTCTTGACCTGCATAAAGAGCACCACCAGTTGTCTGTCTCAGAAGAGCACTTGAGCCGTAGGAACAGTGGAGGTGACTGTACCTTCTCAAAGAGAGCAGTCTTCGGGTTCATCAGCTATCTACAAAGTCTCTCACACAATTGCTCATGGACTTTCTCTCCTCCTCTGGTCATAAGGAAGGAGGACCCACATGTCATCCTCCAGAGGTAATCTCACCAGGGTGACAGCAACCATACTGTAACCCCTGGGCAGAGAAGCAGCTGCCAGTGCAGGTAGGACTGATTTGTACTTCAGGCTCAGAGGCAGGTATCAGTTGCCCACAGAACCATAAAGTGCCCCCTCTAGTAGTCCTCTGAAGTACCTTATCCTTGTGAGCAGCTCAGCAAAGGCTCTCCCAAATAAGCCCATGTTTTCCCAGCAACTCCCTGAGGAAACTGGCACATGTAAGCTCAGGAGTGCAGGGTCCTGCTTCAGCCTGTTGTTTATTCACCCATGCTGAAGGGCAATGCCATGACTGAGAGCTCATGTAGAAGCCTCCTATGATGCCAAACACACCACATCTCTAGCTAGGCCAATGCATGCCTAAGGCAAACACACAACAATAAACACCTCCGAGAAAATCCAACCATCACACATTTAATTTCCATTTGCACTTGAACCCCCTGAACCCCAGACCACACCTCTGCTGCCTTTGCCTGGAAGCTTCCTGCTTACCAGTGATCTGACTCTGGCTCTAGGGCAGGATGGATGAACATGACATGTTTTGAAATTCAGGGAATTTCAAAATCCAGGGAACTTGAAGCACATAGATCACAGTGGACAGCCTTGAGCAATACATAGGTCCTGAGGATGAATTTTCATGTAGCACCATGCATGTAAGGTTCACAAGAGGACTTACACGATAGAAAAAGAAGCAGCAGATATTAGCTGGGACTGATGATGTCAATGTACCCAGAAAAAGAAAGCCTCACTGCACTTCCCTGTGGAAACTGGGCATTAACATTTCTGCCCAAATGCCAGCAGACACGATCCTCTCTCTCAGCTGGCAGGAGGTTAAGAGCTGGTGTTCTCAGCGGAGAGCTGAGGTTGGCAGGTAAAGACTGTTACTCTGGGCATCATATATATGTGGCCTAGGAGACCTCTGCCTCCAGATCTATATACAGACTGATGAGATCAAGCAGGCAGAAGGGCAGGGATTATTAATTTGTTTTTTTCCACATGGAGAAGGGAGGCTCAAACCCCCTGTGTTTAGTGCTGCAGCAGCATGGGAATACCCACAGAAAAGATGAAGCTGTCAAAAACTACAGTCCATAGGTGGCAAAGCAAAGAGTGGAATAGGCAGGGAGCTAGTTCAAGTAAATAGAGCCCTTTAAAAGGGGCAAGTCTTGAGAAGAACTTCATGTTTGAATTTGACCACAGCAGAATACTTTGTGGGTTTTCTGGGCAGCCCTTTGAGGGCTGGATTCATCTGAAAGTTATAACAACAGTGGAATTCTGTAGGGTAATGCATCTATACTCAGTAGTGGTAGGCATGCCTCATCAGCTTGATTTGCTAGTAGGACAATGACTTCCCTATGGTACTTAAGTGTCAGCAGAAACAGGAATACTTATAGATGTAAACACCATGAGTGCCTATACCAGCAGGTGACACAAGGCAAGAACTATAATATTTCTTTCTAATATACCACATTTAAGGAGGTAAGATTAAAAGCAGGAATTTCTTAAATGGATAAAAAATTGTAATAAAAATAAACATTATTTAATAGCAATTCATTAAAAGCTTCTCCCACCATTATTCTCACCAGTTCTATCCAGAGCTGAATACACAAGTGTTGAAGGTATGTTACCTTCCTGAAGTCCAGCTTTAGGCAGTTTGCCAGGTAAAGCCAAAGACCCAGTTCAAGCTTGCCTTTGATCTCACTGAAGTTACGCATTGCTAATGATCCAGGCACTTGGGTCTCAGTTTCCAGGATCAGATCCAAGAAAAAACATGTTCTCATGATTGTCAATGAACTAGCACCAAATGAAAGGTCCTACGCAGAGACATGAAGAGAACCTACTGCTCTACTCACATCATCTTAGGGCCTCACTCTGTTTCTTACATTCTTGGAAAGCAGTCACTTATGCCCAGAAACACTAATTTTGATTATTTTTTATTTCATTTGGGCAGTTCTTACTGTCACTGGTTAGTTTGGGAAGATTCCTCCCCAGGCAGGATTGGCATCATTCAGGCTTTGCTGGACCAAGCTGCCAATACCCTTGGGGTTTCCCATTTGGAGCCCTCTTCACTCCTCCTTCAAAAGATATTCCCTCATCAACTGCTGAGCAAGTTTGGCCATCAGATCCAGGACCTCAGGGCAATCAGTTGAGCCACCGAAGCTATAGTACTCCTAGTATTTAAGCTGCATTCCTGTGTCCCTCAGGAAAGATACAGCCAGGTGACACTGGCAAGGTGCATTTATCGTCCCACTGACAGGTAACCTTCTTCATGTCAGAAAAAGGTTAATCAGCGTACAGCAAGAGAAGAAAAACACCTTTCTGGTACTTCTGTCAGCAAAAATGATTTTCATACACTGGCCTGACATGTTTTTGTCCTCTGTAAGCAGTGGGATCAAAGCAAAAGGTTTGGAGACAGACAGCTAGCTCAGGCAGTGAAGTCCTATGGTGTAAGGTGTGAAAGATCCAAGTGCAGTTCCAGTAGATGAGAGAGCTCCTTGGAAGAGTGCAGAACAGTTGCCCCAGGAAGAATGTGGACTGTTGCAGGCTCTGCGGTAGTTTGGAAGGTTCTATCCCAGACAGCATAAGCAAACGCCTGGAGGCACAGGAGGTGAACAGGACCCAGCTCTCACTTTTTGGGAGGCCAAGCAAGCCATTAACAGGCAGTACATCCACAGCTCCCAACCTGAGCCAGGCCTGATTCACCTAGCCCATCAGTTCTGCCTCATTGCCCACATGCAACCTCTTCCAAATGCTGCTGAAAACAGCAGGCTCCTGCAGGAGGCTGGAAGGTAGCACTGGTAAGGTTCACGGGCCACCTCCTGGCTCTCTGCTCTCCAAGCACAGCCACCTTGCCATGTGAAGGAAACTTTTGGCAGCTGTCTTGTGCTGGGAGACAGGGCTTGTTGAGCTTGGCTGAGTAATCCCAGCCGCTCCTGTCACTGCAGCTGCATGCATCCTTGTTCTCCCAACCCAAGGATCGCTGCCTCGCTGAATCACCCCATTAAATTGCTAATATCTTATTGTTCTTTAAGATTTTGAAACTTGCTGCGAAACGTTTACAGATAATTTTTTTTGCCTGCAGTCACTGTGCCTAATGCCCAGTCATTGAGTGCCATATGTGTTTATATGCACTGCAATTTTCCACTTGATTACATTTTACCACAAACACTTTCATCCACTCCACAAAGACAGCAGCAACACATCCATAACGTTCAGAGCAGCCCAGACAGACAGAGCCCAGACACAAATGTCTCCACTGGCCAGGGCACTTCAGAATGAGAGATTCCTAAATCCAACCAACCCAACCTCCAATTCTGAAGTCCCCAAGGGCACAAGCACCTCTGTCACCTAAAGGAACACGCAAAGTTAGCTTCATGCTCCAGCTTTCCCATTAAGCACTGGGTACTGCTCATAAGTCTGGAACAGCTGTACAACACGGAGATGCTTATCAATAACCAAGGATATCTTAGATTTTCCTGCACAGAGGGGGTGTCCCAGGCTACAAGGACGCTTAGCACCTGAACCTGCAGAAATCCAGCAACAGTGCAGCATGCAGCACAGAGCAGCTCTGAAATTAGATCCTACACCCCTGAAAGAGGGGGCAAGTTCTTGTTCAGCCTCCAACTAACCAGGCGTAGTCCAGATTGTCTGTAGTGGGGATCACAGCTCCTGATCACACCACCTTCCCACTTGCAACTAGGCAAGTCACCTCATCACCTTATGGGTGCACATAGCACCGGGCCTGAGAACATCTGGCTCAGGGCCACAATGGTGCTCGTGCAAGCAGGCCACAGCCTTCCAGGAGAGGATGGGCAACAGATGCATCTACATAGCAGCATGACATCCCCATGCAAGCTCATTTATGTCACTGGTTGGGCACAGCACTGAGCAGAGGGCACTGGCTCAGCTGCAGTGGTGAGACCTCTGCAGCAGTGAGCTAAGCCTCAACACTGTATGCTGATGAGGCAGCACTGCTTTGGTTATGCAGTTAAACAACTCTGCCCCAGCCCTGCAATGTCCCACCCTCTTCACTGCATGGAATGGACACTCATTGCAGGGAAGTGATGAGCATTGGCCTTGTGATGATTAAGAGCTCTCAAACCACTACCATGTACCTGAGCCTGCCTTACAGACCAGCTCTGCTGACAGACAGTGCAAGTTCCAGGAGGAAGCTCTTCATAACCCTGAAGAGGTTACGAAGACCAAAGAGGCTAGCCTACAGCATCCTGCCACAAAGGCTTCTACATCAAATATAGGAGATATCTAGTTCAACCTCCTGCTTAAAGCAGGTACAATTAGATCAGTTTGGTCAGTCAAGTTATTTCTGAGGATGAAAACACCACAACTTGGGCGAGCAAAATTGAATTTAACGATGAAAGCAATCACGAGAACCCACTGCTGCACATTCTTAGGCTCCTCTTTCCATGGTTTGACCTCACAAGGAGACAAGGGAAGGCAGACAGCATTATGTTCTGCTTCCTGCTCATGGCTTGGGCCCTTCCAAGACATCAGTTTCATCACTGCAGCACTACATGATTCAAAGCCCTGAGTGCACACAATAGGCAGGGCCCTTACAGACCTAGATCTTGCTAGGACTGTTGATGATTTAAAACAGGCTTTCAGCAGTAACTGTGTTGGTTGGACTTAATTTCTGTAGATCTCATACATTCTCTCTTAAAACTCCTAGCCCTGATATAAACTCTTTTAAGACCTCTGCCATGTTCCCATATTACGTTACATTCAAGAAAGAAATGTTACCACTGGATGTAAAATGTTTGTGGACAGGCCATCTTCTGCTACTAAAGAACTACTCCCATCCCTGACCAAACGCAAGGGAGCAACCATAACTACTTCATACTGGAGAAGAGGCACTGAAGGCATTAGTGGCCACTACCACGGAAGCCCAAAGCCAATGTTCCTCACCCTGCACACATGAAAGCAAATGCCTGCAGAAAGCAAACCAGCTCAGTGAGCTTAGGTAGCAAGAATGGCCACCACTGTTCTGCCAACCACTTACTGCCTCTTGCTCAACAACGTCACTTAGCACCATCAGCACAAAATCAATATTCCCTTGAGAGAAATGCTAGTTTGGAGAAACTCAGCAGTGACCTTGGCAGAGGTCACTCCAAGACATGGGGCACCATGACATGACAGCTTCCTCTGTCAGAGGGAGCGCACACTGCCTTTTCATCTGCTGGAAAGGCCCTGTTAACTCCTCTTTGCTTTTGAGTCTTCCTGTCTTCCAGAGGTCTGGTGCAGTCAGCCCACAAGGAGGGGAAGATGTTTATTCCAGATTAATTCATTGCCCTCCCTTTGGACTTAGGAGCTGCATCAGCTTTTAGGTCTGTACCTGAAGGCCAACCTTTTCAGATGGAGAAAACAAACAAACAAGAGGTATAGGAGTGAGGTGGTTTTTCCTTAGCATCTTCACTGAACCTATCCAGCCTGCTGCTAAAACCGACTCTCATGCCTTTCATGTTCATTAGGGACTCTAGTGGTAGGACAATGGGTAATGGTTTCAAACTTAAACAGGGGAAGTTTAGGTTAGATATAAGGAAGAAGTTCTTCACACTGAGGGTGGTGAGGCACTGGAATAGGTTGCCCAAGGAAGTTGTGAATGCTCCAACCCTGGAGGTGTTCAAGGCCAGGCTGGACAGAGCCTTGGGCGACATAGTTTAGTGTGTGGTGTCCCTGCTCATGGCAGGGGGGGTGGAACTAGATGATCTTAAGGTCCTTTCCAACCCTAACTATTCTATGAATCTATGTAGTGCAAGAACTCGAGCTCATGTGGTGAATAGCAAGCAGTGATGTTTCATAAGAGGGTGTGAGCTTCTCAGAGCCAGTTAGGGGCTATCACCTGCTTGTCTGCTATTCCCAGAGGCATAGCTTCATTGAGCTATAAGGGGGTTTGGCCTTGGGTTGCTGCTTTGTCCCATCTTAAGAGGTGGCAAATTCAAGACACAGACATCTCATTCCATCCTCCCCATGCTTTGGCCTACTTGAAGAGCTGTGGAAGTCTCTAGGGCCTTTTTCCCAGGATGAGCCTCTTCACTATCTTCCAGGCTCAACTCAGGGCTTATTTACTTGTTTAATAGCAACACAAGACTAGAGAGAACCCCTTGGGTCACTAAATCTAGTCTCCTGCCTTAGGATACCTGAGCACTTTATGCAAGACCTTTACATCACGTTCCATCTGAACTCTAGTGTATCTTCAACTTCTTTTCCTTTGCTATCTCCTCCACTCCTTTATATGTTAGTTACAATCCGCAGGTCTGCACAAAGGGTTTCTAGACATTCCTAGAGGCCCTATGGTTATTCCTAGGCGTCTCCTTCCCACTGTGGAGTATATCTTCTTTCACAGTACAAGGAAAAACGGTAACTCTAGAAGTAAGGCAAGTTTCATGGTTCTGAGCGGACAGAGGATGCTGTAAAGCCTGATTAGAGTACTTAAAACGTCCTTTTGGGAACATCATGCACCCTGATCTACCCCATTTTCATCTTAGGTGGTAGAGCATTTGCAATAGCATGTACTGTGGCCCAAGAACTTCCCTGGCTGAGGTGAATGGAAGGCATCCTCAAGACAACATGAGTCCATGTGAACCATGATGGAGACTCAAAGGCAACTTCCTTCCTGTACAAGACAAAGGGGAATTTCCCAAGAATGCTTCCACATCCATCTGAAAAATCATCCCCATTCGTTTTCCCCTGATGATCCTAGCCTGCTCTTCCTTCTTCTCTGACAGCTTTTCCCTCCAGCCACTCTGTTGGAGGCTGATATTTTTCTGAGCAGCCTGACTTCTTCCCAACTGCCTTTGCACTGAAACCAAAATTTGAAGGGGAGCCTGGGGAGAGGGAAGGAGCGAAGTATGACACATACAAGCTATAGTGAAATGACATATTCATCACAGCTAATGGGGTCCCACATGGCACCCCAACTGGATGCTGCCCTACTGCCCATTTCCCAGCTGGCTCTGCTGGAGTTTCCCCCCCTGCTCCCCTCCCCACATTTCTGGTGGTGTCACTCCAAGCGAAGTGGCTGATCTGATTGGCGAGAGAACACGAGGGGTGTCAGAGAAGGTGCTCACAGACATTTCTTGGCCGCCTCAAGGAAATAAAGGCCATCGCTGAGCCTGTCAAAATGATTAATCGCTTACAGGGAATGAGGGGGAGGAGGGAGAGGGAGGGAAAAGGAAGGGGAGTAAGGAAGAGAGAAAGACAGATGGGATGGGGAGAGCTATAAACAAACAGCAAAAGCAGGAGACACAGGATTGCCTCTGTGCTGGGGAGGAGGTAGAGGCAAGGGGCCAGTGAACTGGTGGCAGATGAGCGGGTCCTTCATAGCCTCAAGCTCCACTTGGAGATTCCCGCCCCTGCTCACACCCCAGGTTTGCACCACCCCCAAATACAGGCTCAGAGAGCACTAAGGCCTGCCCTGCCAGAGCCATGTCAGACCTGACAGCACAAGCAACATGACCCTGTGACTCCCCAGCTCTACAAATCTCTGCAGTGCACGTGAGCTGACAGACCAGAACCTTATTACCTCAAATGCCAAGCAAGGCCTTACTGCCCCATACCCTCCAGCTCCACAGCCTGTAGTGGCTGGCATGTGACCTAAATACCCACTAGCACCAGTAATTCTTTGCTGCCAGAAACATTTTACCCCAGTGAAACACAGATGGTTAGGAGCAGCTTCAGAGAGACTGGCAGAGGTACTGGCAGAGGAACTTGGAGCAGAATCAGTCCATCGCCCGTGGTACTAAGCTCTCCCACAGAAAGTACCCCTTTGGCTGCTATTATAACCCGATGTGCCCCCTCTGTGGACACAGGGACTGTCATTTTATAGAAGCAAATGATTTGACCTCACCCCTTTAGCTGCTTTCAGCTCAGCTAGAGCCCTCACACAGCTCACTGCATGAGGCCAGCAGTCCTTAAGCAGCTCAGGGAGCACAGAGCATGCAGCAGATCTTGAAACACAGATTACCTACACACGCTCTCCTCCCTTCTTGGCTTCCCAGGGGGTTTCAAGTCACATCCAAAGGTCCTCCCTGTCAAGGCATTCAGTGTCAAATCCTGACTATTGAAGAAAAAAAGCACAACTGAACATCTGAGATGAAAGTCACACCTATGGCTCCTGCCATCCAGCACAGTGACATTTCCTACAGCAAGAGCAACACCCTGCTGTGTCCAAGTCTGGGCTTTGTTTACTGCAAGTTTGTGAGGTGAATTCTGACATTGACCCCACACCACCACCAGTTGCTTTACTGTCCACAAAGCACATGAGCTGCACTCCTCCAAATGTAAATGTGTTTAAAATGTTGCTGTGAATGAGGAGCATCCGTCCCCTCGTGTTTCAGAGGGCAAAAATTCTACCTGACACATCTGCCCACCCCAAGCAATGTGACCAATGATTCTCCTAACTTCTCTCATGATAAGCGCTAGATGAAAAGCCCTGTTAGATACTCTCCTGAGATGACTGTTCTCTCTTTCATTTTGAGTTCCTGTGGTGAACAACACTAGCCATGGGAAAATGCTGAAAATCCAAGCTGCTATTTGTCTGAGGTCAGAGCCATCTGGGAACAAGTCAACATGGCTTTAGCTCTCCCCTTTGGAGATATGTGCTTTGATTTCCAGTCACAGAAAGAATAATCACCCTGACAGAGACCTCCGCCTCAAATGAATGACCCAGCCTTAGAAAGACAGGAATTGGCACTGAAATCAATGAATCCAGTAAGCTTAAGTCTTGAGATGAACCAACCAGCATTACATACCCCACAAATAGTCTGTCATCCTCCCTCCCAAGCTATAGCTGTTGATCTTATCAGAGGCAGTGCCTGTTCATGTAAACAATACCAAAATGTTTAATCTGTCAAGACGCTGAATGACAGCTGTAGGAAAAACAGATAACAAATTTGGGATCAAAACCCACAAAACCTGAATAAATGCATATACTGGATTGTACATGGCTGGATGAGGAGCCAAGCCAGCAAATGACAGACACAGAAGTCACAACTGCCTTCTTTTCTTTACCTGTCATGCAGCCCATCAGAAGCCTCCTTGCTCTTGTAGGAAATTCTAGAACTACTTTTGCGTTGCTCATCCTAGTCTTTCTGCATGCCAAGTCAAGGCCCATGACTGCTCTCCTCTGCACCAGAAACTGCAAGGCTGTATGCAAGGTGTGAGAAGGAGACCACACCAATTTAAGAAGTTGTTTCTGTAGTTTTTGCTGGCAGTTTGTGGCCAGCCACTGAGAAGGAAACTCAAAGTGTTGATGGGGCAGATAGCTGAGAATCACTGAACAGCATGGGATGTATTTTGCCTACCTGCCTTCCTCCACAAGCTTTCCAACCCAGCCAAGACCCTTGCTGCTGCTCCGTACCTAGGCAGAGGGGGCTCTCTAGAGCAACAGCAGCACCCGGAGTTACGCATCTCATGGACTTCACTGTGGCTCTAGTGGCTGCCTCCATTGTCTGTGGGATATTCTCCCCCCTCCCCGCTTCCCTGCTTCTAACAAAGATTCTGATTAATGATCGCTCATTCCTAATTGTCAAATTTCTTTTCCTTCATCCTGTGTCTAATCACCAGTGACAGAAGCCATTACGCAAATGAGAGCAGACGACTTCCCACAACTGTTCTCGTTGGTAAAAGCCTTGTAATTTAAAGCTCTGATTTGTAGAGGAAAGCTGTGTTTCCCCAAGGCGTCCAGGCATCTGTTCCACTTACACTCCAAGAGCCTCGACTTCCGCTCCCTCCCCCCGCAATTAGTTCTCTGCTTGCAACAAATATTTGACTTTGTGAGGCAGTAATTAGAACTTACTTTGCATGTGTTTGTCACAGTAACAGCATCTTTTTCCCCTCTCTTTTAGGCATCACCAATGCAGAAAGCACTCAGATAGTGACTTCATGACTTCTCAGGACATTGGTAGGAGAGATGTCATCTCCAAAACAGGTACAGAAGATGAAGACCATGAACCAGAGTGAAAGGAGTTCCTCACACACAGAGGAGACTTAAGAGAAAACCACTTTGAAAAAAAACACACATGCAAAGGCAGTACCCCCTGTTGCAATTGCTGCTTTGCTTCCAGGGCTGGGATGGCAGCATGGACTGTGCATGCATCAGCGTAAGGGCCTGCCAAGAGACTGTCAAGACCATAAATGCACCATCCCCATTCTAGGATTTTAAAGAGCCGTCTTATTCATTGGTAAGAACTACCAAAAAGAAAGCAGCAGTGGTCTTGGCCCAGGCCTGCCCCTCTTTCCGAAAAGATCTGCTTTGCTGCTGAGGGTTTTTCCCCCTCAACTCCACCTGATAGATCGCCTCTGCAGTGCCGCTGTGTCTCATACTTCCTCGCCTCTGACCTGCTGGCTTCACCTTGGAGTCTGACCTGGTTTTCAAATGACAGTTCTCATTCATGTTTCCTCTGTTTCTCTGCAGAACCTGAGACATTCCTGAGCTTTGTGGTGCTAGCCATGCATATTACCTAAGAGGCATGTGTGCAACTTAAGCAGAAAGACTACAGGATCAGACTAACAGACCACTAAGGTCAATGGAACAGAATCAAGTGTGCATTCAGAGATGATGATCCCAGCAGGCACAACAGGGAAGGGCGAACACTCATGGTTACAGAAGACTTTATCCACTTGTCTTTCACACTACCTCCACAATCACCCCGTCCCCCAAGTAAGTGAGGGGACAATGCCAGTTGTGGTACCCCAAGTTCAGACAGTTGTCTCTCCCCCACACCACCACAACATCCTTAGTCTTTATTCGGTTCTTCCCCATTTGACTACATATTAGAAATTTATTCAGATACAACCAACATTTCACCGATGGTGAGATGCTGAGATTGCTGTAGAGTTAATATGACCATAACATAACTTGTGTCTTTAGCAGGTAGAGAGGACTCAACCACCCAAGGCTGCTAACATACAGCAGAGGTACACAGAGGCGGCCTCCTGCCTAAAATCTACTTGACCAAAGTACGAATTGTATAAAGGACAACACGGAGGACAAGATATCCCAAAGGATAAGCAACTGATAGAATACATTAGACAGGATTGTGTAGTTTGCTCCATCATTCTGTCAGTGACCAGAGCATGGTGTCACCATTCAAGTCAGCAGGGAGGGAAATGTGTTTCCTTCTCACAAATTGCTTGTTGACAGGGTTCAAAGATACCATCTTATTCCCAGCTTTGGGTTCAGGCTTGGAGAAATAGTATGGGGAAAGTTGTGAAGACACATGATAATGCAATTGGTATTGCTGTTTTGAAGGCACAGCTTGAGCCCAGCAGCTTTCACCAGTGAAGAACAGCAGTGGAGTTACTAGAAACTACTGAAAGGTAGCTTTATACACACACATCTCTTATATAGCTCCCCTATACAGCCACTCACAAAATAAAAGCCACAGTTTGTTGTTCAACATTGGTTGTATTTAAGAACTACACTTCACAAGGTACCGTGTGTTTGTCACACCCCACCCTCTGCACACACACCCCTAGCAGAGAACACACACAGCTTCCCAATACCATGGCAAGGGGCATTGAAAGCAGAAGGTGAAAAGGGAAGGGGTGGGGAGTCAGTCCATCAGTGCATTGTAAATGAGCTTTCACGAAGTCAAGTGCAGCAAAACCTGTTCACTTTAAAAGTTAAACCTTTGGCAAATAAAGAAAAAAAAAAAAAAAGGATCCTAAAGTACCATTCTCTCTCCACATGGGATATGAACTCCCATCCTGAGCTTCAAGAGTTGATGGTGTCTAACAAGTAGTACTGGAGTCTACTGTGTGTTAATAGCACAGAGATGGGATTTCATTTGAGCATCTTTTAGCCAAGGGCATGTGCCCAGGATTCCTGGGAAGGCCTTGCTTTTGGCAAGAGTCAGCAGCTTAGCCTTCTTCCCCACCTGCCCAAAGGCTGAACATTGATAAGCATCCAGCTGAGTGACCTTCGTCTGGGTCTAACCACAGCTCTGGAGAGTCTGCAACAAATAACATGGCAGTCAGACTACTCAGTGACACAGACATATTTCTTAAACAAGGACCCTGCAGCTGCCAATTACACTTCATTTGTTCTGACCTGTAAAGCAGCCAGAAAACTAGCCAGTGGGACCTCCTGTTTGAGAAGCCTTTCACCTTTGTGCAAGACAAGCTCCCTGCAAATGGTGCATGAGCTGTTCCACCAAAGGATGGGACGTGAGGCCAAAGACGGAACACTCCTTGAGTGCCATATTCTCAATGCTTTTATCAGAATAATGTATAAACAAGCCCCAGAGAACAACAGGGGAAATGCTGGGAAGTCTCAACAGAACAAATTCCCTGCTATTCCCTCGATGAGATATACAGGCTATGAAACAACTTCTTCCACCTCTAGCTCTTCGGACCCATTACAACGGCATCGAACATACAAGACCTTTGCACCACCCCCTAAACCAGGGACAGCAGTGCAGCACACCTCAGGGAATAAAAAGCCAGCCTCCATATGAGTTTAAGGCTTTTGCCTGGAAGAGGAGGAGAAAAGCAAAATCATTTTTGAGGGTCATTGCTGAGGACTCTTAAACAGGGCTCGTCTCATTCTTGTGCCTTGGTCTTGCCACTTCCCAACCTGCCACGTCAAGTCCCGAAACACAAAAAGGATCAAGATAAACTTAACCACATTGAAACAGAAAGCCCTGACCTCTTCCACATGACTATACCAGGAAGGGAACCACACACTGGCAGGGAATTAACTGATGGACAGGAGCCACACAACATCACACAAACACGCGCACCTGTGTGCAGCCACACACACTTGAGTTCTTGCAGTTTCAGTAAAAAGGGCACTTTCCCATGTTACTCCAAGGAGCCAGCACCCCTGGTGGGGAGAGAAGGGAGGCTCTGTACCTATCTGATGCTGCATTTTGACAGTTTAGCTTGGCACCCGTGGGAATTTAATTTGAAAATGTGGCTTAATCATTCAAGACTTGGAGAGTGCCCTGCATTAATGCATCCCTCTTCATAATGCTATATCCCCCTTCAACCACACTGCTGCTTCAGAAGAATGGGAAAGAAGCCTTCACTCCCCAGAGAAAGCTGTTGGAAAGGAGGTTTATCTAGACTCCTACAACACATGTTATTTGGAGAGCATAGGATTTGGTGCTCATACACTAGATGAATTCAATCTGATCTCTACCCTGTACTAAGTCCAAAGCATGGATGTCTTAAGTTGAAATCTAATCATTTGCCCAGGTGATCATCACACAGAGGCTATCTCGTTTGTTTCCATTTTACGAAAAGGTGCCAGAGTTGAGCATGGACAGGTCCTCTAACAACAGAGGACCTTTAAACCTATAAATTCCCATCTTATATCCACCGCAGGCACCAACACATAAACCCAGCCAGGAGGTCCAAACCCCATGAGGCTGAGGAAACAAGATCACGCCTGGTTCCCCTCCAAGCTCTTCTTCAAATGCCTGAAAATCCTGAAGTAACACATCCAAATGCCAGAAATCATGCTCCTTGTTGTGGCAAACAGGGCAGAGGGAGAAAAAAAGAGTTACTGAGCATGAATCCAGCTTCCAGTAAGTGCAGACTCTTTCTTGGGAAGTTCCGTTAAATGAGAATGGAGGATGAATGGGGTACTAATGGTTTTGCAGTTCCAGTAGCCCCCTTTATTGTACTGGGGCAGGGACAGGTCAGGAAACCCATCAGTCTGTTAAGTGCTGCGTGCAATACTAGCGCTCAGTATCTTCCATTGCTTGTGAACAAAGCAGCTCCAACATCAGTCACCCGGGCAGCCAGGCATTAGTCATACCGTCCCTTAATCATCATATTCAACAAGGGACCCACCTGTTCAAAGCAAAAACAGATCATTAGCTGGGACAGACACACTGCAACAGCAGCTGCAGAGCTGGCTCCCTCTGCATCACATCACCTTATGAGCTGAGCAGCCCAGGGCAGAGGATATCAATGCACAAACTGAACCTAAGGTACACCAATCAGTTTTGAAGTATCTTCTGCAAAAAACACTGGGACACCCCTGAGCACACCCACAAATACCCTACCAAAACTGCAGGGTTCTCTGCCAACACCCAACTTTGTCACAGAAACATTGCATCACCAGTATTTGAAACTTTTTCACTTCCCACCCTAGATTTGTGATTTCTCAGTAGATGCTATTAAAAGGAGCCAGTAGTCATCAGGGGTTGCTTTTTGCAGGGCAGAGAAGGAACATTCTTACTCACTGAATCCTCTCTGGTCCTTGGGGTCACTTGGAAGGAAGGCTAGGGCTGACGATTTTGCTAAGGTTTTGTTTTCAGTCAAGACCACTCCCATTTCTCAGCATTGCCTGATCACTGAGGTAAGTTCAGCATGCTATGGCAGTAAGATAATCTCAGGGGAGAGGCACGATGCGTGCACCAAAGAGGAGTTCCTGAACAGTGGTAAGGGTTACAGACCGTGAAAACATTTCTATTCACATCCAGAATTTCCACTTTCAGATGAGCAGGAGATCTTCAAAAGCATACTCTTAGAACTTCAATCTGTTTTTCTGAAATACCATCTGGTTAAAGTTGCAAAGAATTCAGAGATAACTGAAGCACATGGCTTAACAGAAGAGATTTCTCTTATTTAAAGAGATTTGGATTCAACAGGTAAAACAGTTTTGGCAAACTCTGGGCATTGTTGTTGCACAGAAGGCTAAGCAGCATTTGGGAGCAACACTTCGCTGGCAGGACCCAAAGCCAAAGTACACCTTCCCCCACATACAAGAACAGTTACTCCATTGTAGAGGTCCTCTCCAGAATTATAATTTAAAGAGCTTGCCTTTTTGCAGCCAAAGGACCTTCTGAAGACAGCAGGAAGAACCATTCACAGCAACAGAGCAACCCTGCTTTCTCCTACCCTCACTGTGACACCTGCAGAGCCAAATAATTGGCATCTCGAGTTCTGCAATAAGCCATAATGATTTCAACAGCAGTGACTGTATGGGGTTTTTTTTTTGGTACCTCTTGTGGATTTCCTAAGGCTTCTCCCAACATCTTCTCAATGTTCCTCATTATCGCCACTTTCTGATGAGCCTTTAAAGGATACTCAATTCTCTTCGGGGTTGGGGCACCCTGAAATAGCAAAAATAGCTCATTGCAGCTTCCTGAATTGGAAGATTATTCCACCTTCTCCCAGCCACCCAGTTCTTCACATAACACTCAAAAGGAACAAAGTAGCTTTCAGCTTTAAAGCAAAGGATTTGGTACAATTAAGTTCTCACATTGACAACATGTGCCAGTACATATCTACCTGAAAAAATCCCCTGGGACAGAGCTATCCAGGCTGCGCAGGACGGTGCTTGTACTCACCTTGTACCAGAAGTTCACAGTGATGGTAATCCCGCCATTCAGGAGAGACTCAATGTGGTGCCACCTGCATGGAAACCACACAGAAAGGAAAAGAAACTATTGCTGTAGCTTAGAGTGAAATACCTTGGATGGATGAGTTCAGACAGCACTAGACAAGCCTTGCCCTATCAAGACCTTGGAACTTCTGGAAAGCTCTCCTTATGAAAATACAGATCCTCTTCTTGTACATGTTAGTGGAGTATTTGCACAATAACATGGTGTCAGGAAGAATCACCACTTCCATCTGACAGACAGGAAGCAGAAACAGATTGGCCCAACTGTAATCATACTTACTGAAGAAATCAAAATTCTCTAAGAGCCAACCCAACACTCTTAAGCAGAAGACATTTTAAACCTCTGTTTTCTGGTCACTGTGTCCCACTATCCTTCTTACCAGTACATAGGTATGTATAGCACATCCCCTGGACCCACCACCGTCTCATAGCCAACCACGCTCCGGAAGTTTGGGAATTTCTCATAGTCGGGATTGTCAAAGTCCACCTAACAGAAGAAAACATTAAGAAACTCAGGAGAACTTCCTGCAATGACAGTCCTCATTATTGGCTCTCAGTATTAAATCATCCTGATCTTCCCTTATTGCTTTTACGTTCCCGTTCATGTCTGAACTCCACTCCCCAAAGTACCACCAAATTAGACAGGAGTCCTGCAATTTGTCTGAGCATATCTGTTTGACCAAGCGATCAATGAAACAGAAGAAGGAAGGTAGTAACTGCAGTCCAGTTGTCCTGTCAGTACAAGATGTTTACAGCCCTAGCACTTGCAAGTCAGAACCAGACATATACAGAAACACCACTAGAACTATCCTCAGTGTATTCACCCGTTAACAGATCTGAACATGCATTTTGAAAAAGTTCAGCCAGCGGTACGTGGCTTCAATTCCAGTGTGGTTTCCTCCCACCCAGTATCTTCACAAATGGCCTTTTTTTGGCATGGAGCAGAGAACAGATCTGCTACTCTCACCTGGCTCTGTCTGTCGCAGGGATGGTGCACAGGATAAGGGTAGAGGCATTCAAACTGATCAGGAGGGAACAGGATACACCTCTTATAACCCTTAATCTGAGCAAAGAAGTTCTGCTGCTCATCATAGTGAGCTGGTGTCACATTCCCTATAGAGAAAAGATGATAATCAAGGCACTCAATGTACAGGTATGAAAGATGGAAGCGAGTTATATTCCTTGCTAAAGACAGCAAATACACTTCCACGTATTCTGAAAACTAAACAAGGAAAATGACCACAGGAACATTTCAAACTGATCACTGTATCAGTCAGCCTTTATTGAGCAGTTGCTACTCCACTTAATTTCCATTCTAAATCCATATTCAGCAACTTATGCTCTACAGGATTGGGATTTCCAGCTTGTTACCATGAACAGCAGATGGTGAATGTTGACTGGAAACTTTTTCATAAAACACTGTTTAGATGACTAGTTGTGGAACGGACTTTCAAAAATTATTAGTCTAGAGAAAAGGAGTCCATAGCCCAATTTTGGAAAAAGCCACAGCAGTTTTGCAAGAAAAAAAGTAAAGAAATTTCTTTGTCACTGAGCTCCCAATAGGAGCAACTCCTCAGTATGAGTAGCAGTTCCGAAGCTTGGCTGTCACTAATAGATCTTGAATTCAATCAAACCTCTAAATACAGTGGTGCATTTTGTACCCTTCACAACTACATTTTTCAGGATGTTTGCCAATTCGGATATTCTTTGAGCTTGCTCTTCATATGCACTTTCACTGAAGAGAATTAAGATAACATTTATCACCATAACTTCCCTAAATAGATCATACAATCGCATGCTCATGTAAAGATGCTCCTTCTTCTAGCATACACTGGTTCAAGATCCCTTTGTTCTTGTGCACAAGCTGTTGATAACAGGATTTTAGTAATCACGTTATGACCTTTAGGAAAGTGTTGGTGCAGCACTTTTACATTCTTTTCTCTCAGTTAGTAAAAGAAGTGGCAAAGAAACTACCATAAGCTGAAAATGACTTGTTGCAAAGGGGAAAAAACATCTGCTGTGAGAACTGAACAGTCAAGAATGGCTAAGTAACTACAACTGGAATACTGTAGCTGGATGCAACGGCCATGTGATTATAGGTCATCCCACTTCACAAAACTGTACACCCCTTACCCAGTTACTGAGATTGCTTTCTACTTGAATGCTCTTGACAACAGTGTAGTGGTACCTCTGAATTCTAAGGCACCTGCCTACGAGTCAGTCTTCACATGGATTTAGAACTCCAACTTCCAGCTCCCCAGTGCCCTCTAACCTTCTTAGAGGAAACTCAGCTCTTAACTGAAAGAGAATTCCTCCCCACAGTGTACCAGCTCAAATAAGAACAAATGGTTCACAGAATAATCAACATTTCCTCCTGAGTAGACATTAGACATGCTAAGAAAAAGCCCAGAAGACTAACTCTGCCCAACTTGCAAACCCTTTTGCATTTTAAATCTGTAGACTCTGAGCATTTTCCATGTACAGCATCTGAGGCATTCACACAATAAACAGGTCTCAGAATATGATCAGCAATTACGAAAACCACAGCTTTACCAGCATCACACAGGGCTTTTCCATGAGCAGACTGAATCCATGCATTCACAGTATACCCCTGGGGAAATTCAGGCTATTTCTTTGGTTGTTTCCACTCTGTAATCCAAGTTAAGTTGTGACATCAGTCCACTCCCAACCCAAAGATTTAAACTGTCTGTTCTGAAGGAACACTTATAAATTAATGGAAATTCCATCTGAAAGACTTTCTGGAACAGAAATATAGAACTGCTGACCAAATCTTCTCCCCAGGCCAGAGGAAAATGCTTACCTTCCATGCCAATAAGAAGCAAGTTAGAAGTCAGTTGACCCCAGCCACGTTTCCCTTGCTGCTTGTTAATCCAATTCCAGTTGAAACCAAGGAAATCCACCACAATCTTCCTTCCAACTGTGTCATTGAGGGTTTGCTGCAGATATAGCCTGTATTTTCCCAGAGATAAGCAGAAATCAAGTATCAAGCTTTGTAATGAACATGAAGATGTATCTCTGCAACTCTTTAGACAGATCTCAAAACAAAGAGACATAACTTCTCAAGATTCTGTTCTATCACCACATACCATAAACACCTGCGGAAGGAAAGAGTTTCAAAAAGTCCACAAACTTTGCTGAAAGACTTCCTGGTACAGAAGTGACCAGAACTCAGTTCTGCTTGAATGATCACAAGGGGAAAAGGTCATTTTAGAGCAAGAACAACCTCTCAGAGTGCCAGAGGAGGAAACTGTAAACAGACTGGCCACTCTCAAATACCAAACACACTCATGAAAACCCCCCAGATAAATGCTACCACTTTAAATCACCTGTGATAAGAGTTACCCCTTCTACCAGAAATGTGTGAGGGCAAAAAAGGGCTCAGGAAACCCAGCACATTTCAGTATCGAGTTACTTTAAAATCATGGTTTTATTTAGACATAGAGAATCAGCGGAATCAAACATTTCGATTAGCAACCGCAGTATTACAGACTGTCTGCAATGCTGGAAGAGAAATGCATTTTTAAGCTCAAGGACTGCCTATTCTTTTGGAAAAAGCACACCCAAAGCTGAGAAAGAAGAGAAAGACACAGAAGACAAGTGGACACAGGCACTGAGTTGCTTCCAATTAAGTATCACTAAGCCCCTCTAAAGGGCTCATGGCTGATAAAAGTTCACTGAGGGTTTAAGTACAGTTGTCAATAGTTATATTCTGTAAAAATGTGAAGCTCCTCTCATTAACTTACAGCTGTTATTGGTGCAGGCCATCACCACCACCACCAAACACACAGCATATGTGCAACCCTTCCCATCTTTCTGAAAGAGGGTTAGCACCAGCTGCCTTGGTATTCTGTAAAACAGGCTGAGTGCCATAGCCTGTACCTTTTCATCAGATACCATACTCTGCCAGAAGACCTGCAGAAACAGAAAAACCTCCACATATCACTTACCTCTCAGCACTTCCTTTTTGTTGAATTTCTTTGAGTCTATCCACAAACTCAGCAAACTTCATCTCTTCCCTGCTTGACTTAGGCTTGAAGTTCTTAAAATTGGCCATCTTCTTCTCATCATAGTACAAGAACTTGTGTGTGCTGGCACTATACACTGAGAAGTCCCCATTGCCAATGTTTTCCTGGAGGTAGTCCAGGTCCCACTTCAGAGCAGGATAAACCAGATTTGTATCTGTCAGCACCACTGGCTCCTGGAGAGAAACAGGAAGTCTATTGATTCAAGGACCTCTTGAACTTGAGAACAATCACATTCATTACTGCAAGCATACTCTTGTTGAAAACAGGGAATTGGAAAAGGTGTTTATAGTAACTGGATACCTTGGTTTGGGGAGTAAAATCAAGCAAAACACACTTGGAAGCTTTAAGGACGTGGTAGCATGCTCCCACAGAAAACTCCTGGTAGTACTGGGACAGATTCCGCTATCTACTTAGTTAATCTCTAACGCATGAGGTTAGACAAACACTAGCTGGGAACAGGTTTTGGCCTACTTGATCCTGCCACGTAGCAAGGAGACACAGTAGATTCTGCTGCTCATGTCCAGCCTCAGCTATGAAAGGGTAAATACTGACAGAAAGGTATCTCTGAATCCAGAAACAGCATTCATCTCTTTTTGATCAGCGGATGGCAGACAACTTTCAGCCACCAAAACCCTGACATCGTCCCATCTCTTCTACACACACATACACAAAAAAACCCCAAACAAACCAAACCCTCCACAACACTACAAAAGGAAGAGAAAGGACATCACCTATCTCCTCACCCATATGTAGTTAACAGCCTAATGCAGAAGGACAGCTGTTGTGTTTCCAAGGTGTGCATGCACAGCTTTCCTTCTTGCAGGCTTTCTTTAAAAAGAAAATCAAATAGCAACATAACCAGAATGAGACAGAGCTTATCCAGAGCCAATGCAAGACCTGCTATTTCAAGGCAACTCTCACATCTGTGGCCACTCTTGCTCAAAACATAACAAACATGTTCCCACACACAACATTTCCACGGTTTCCATCCGGACAACAAAGCACTTAAAGCAAACGATTCCTGTAACTTTCACAACTCAACTCCGCCGCACCAGGAAGAAACGTCCACTAAGAGGAACGGGACCGTGGCA
>NW_009923013.1:0-8252 GCF_000696875.1 Nestor notabilis | reverse complement strand
GTCAGCTGCTCTGCCCCTGTCCATCAGTTCTCCATCATAGAAGCCACTGGTCAGACAGGATTTGCCCTTAGTGAAACCATGCTGGCTGTCACCAGCCACCTCATTGTTTTTCATGTGCCTTAGCATTCTTTCCAGGAGAATCTGCTCCAAGATTTTGGCAGGCACAGAGGTGAGACTGACTGGTCTATAATACTCCGTATTCCTTGGCCTGAAATAAACCTTAAAGCAAAAGGTCAAGCTTAGACATGGCTGTGATACTAAATTAAAAATAAAATACCTTCTAGCTCACTGTGGAGTAGTAAATGCAATGGTTCTCAAGTCTAGACTAGGGCCTGGCAAATAGAAGACTACCAGCAGTAAAGGATAATGCTCGGTGCATCTGCCAAAAGGGAGTGCACATGTGAGTATAGTATTGTTAGCAAGGAACAAGACACGTGAGATAGAGCTAAAACACTCCTCTGGCTTCCAGATCTCCTGTTAACCATACGGGAAATACACCAGAAATGATAGCTAACATATGCACAGTCATTCATGAAACACCAAGAGATGAAATAATGTTTCTCATATAGACATCAAGAAATGAACCCACACTGTAACAAATCAAGTATTTATCTTGGCATATCATACCTTCTAGGAAAAAAAAACAACCCTGAAATAAAGTTAAATATTTTAAGGGACATGCTGCAAAGCAAACGCTGAGAACATCTTTCTAGTGAATTCCTGACAAAACGGTAAGCTGTGCTTTCATCCATGCAACACACATGAATTAAGAACATTTATGGAACCACTAAATAGAAAATTTGAATTAACCAAAGAGAAACTACCTGTTCACTTGATGGTGAAGCCTCATTTTCAGCCCAATTAAAGAAGCCAAAAATTCCAAGCAATGCAGTTTGCAAAGAAGTATATACTACATAAAATTAAGACCACTGTTAGAACTGGGGCTTTCTGTGTAAGTCCTTGTGACAAGGTGGTGGGACTCAAACATTGCTGCTGTGCAATAGCATTTGCTCATTATTCTTATTGTATTAAAAGTTCCTGGATTCTACCCCACTTTAAAGTGGAGCCACAGTCCATTTCTCATATGGCAGGGCAGGTAGGATGGTGCCTTTCTAGGACATGGGCTCGGGGCTAGTAGGCTCCTGACCCACATCCCTAATTGAATCTACAGTTTCCCAAGTCTGACATACTTAACCAGTGGAAAAGTTTACTCATGCTCAAAGACGATTTTCTAAAATTCTGATTATTTAAAAGCAGTTTAGGAAGACCTCAGCAGCAATTCGCAGGTCTAACACACATTCAGAGGAACACTTCAGGATATGAGTTCTACTGCAGCTAGCATGAAGTTCACACTACTAGCAGCAGAAGTCACAGGGCTAAAGTTCCCATTCTTGACTTGCACTTCCTGAACCTGAACTCTAACTTCCAAAACTACCACCATTTTAAATGGCTGTCTCTAGACAGACACTCATAAAACCTTTGCTAGTACAAAGTTGGGGTTATACTGTGGCACACAGGCAGACACAATTTAAATGATCCAGAGCACCCTGAAGGTTCCAGACAGGCAAACCAAACAGGAACAGGCCTTAGCAAACACACTGCCAGAACCCTGTCTTTCTCTCCAAAGGTATTCAAAGTGCTCAAATTATGATTTTCCACCTTGCATTAACTACTGTGAACACTGTGAAGAAATTGTTTTTTTAAATCCCCAGCTGCAGCTAAAATAGCTTATTATGACAATTTATTGAGTGCTGGCATCTCATAGTTGCCAGTATCTGTTTCCCCCAGAAATTAGTCTCAGCAAGTTATGCATCTTAGAGCATTGCAAGGCTTCACCTGGCAAAAATATGCGTGTTTACTGTTGTGA
The DNA here is from genome assembly GCF_000696875.1 of Nestor notabilis. Lineage (NCBI taxonomy): Eukaryota > Metazoa > Chordata > Aves > Psittaciformes > Psittacidae > Nestor > Nestor notabilis. The sequence goes on along the minus strand of NW_009923013.1, from coordinate 6,385 downwards.
AGGTTATGGTTTGGTTTTGCGGTTGTATTAAACGGGGGGGGGAAAAAAAAAAAAGGAAAAATAATAGAGAAAATAAATTCACTTAAATTTAACTTCCTTGCAATAACTGTTGAGCAGTTTCCCACACAAGCAGATCCAAAACAGCAGCAGTCTGGGCCTTACTTCCTTCCTAAGTTAGTTATCACAAAGTTCACTCAAAGAATCAGCACAAAGCTTGAGTAAAAGGCAGCACCTTGTCACATCAGCCCAGGCTGAGCTGGAAAACAACAACTGGCAATTCTGCCCATTTCTCCACACGAGAAACCACCCCATACCCAAGGATTTGACTTTTGTCTTAAGCACCTGACCGGGCATCTGCAGGGCAGTAAGACAAAGAGAGAGTACTCTTCTATGGTAAATAGCATTTCTCCATGCACTGACTCAACATGCTGCTCTGATCACTCACTCAGACCTGCCTGCTGCCATCCTCACATGTTCCACAGCTCTGACTCTTCATCTGAACCATTAAGCTCCACGAGGAACACAATCAGTTTGGTCAAGCAAATATTTCCACTGCTTTCCACACATTCATTCTCAATGTATTTAAATACATGCTTTGGCACATGCTCAAAAAGCATCATACATTAAGAGAAACTATTGATTAAGAGGAAGACAAGGCTACAGATCCAGAGGCAAGTTAAAGAAGGGAGTGCCAGCACATGTAACACACATCACATGTGAAAGGAAAACCCATAAGACTTGAGGTTATTTTCATGTTGGGAGAATATGTTTCAACAAAGTCAGGGTCAAAAAGCCCTGGAGTTAATTACTGGAAAGCATGGATTTGTATTCAGCAGATACAAAGCAGAAGCCAAAGACATCATTTTGGATGCAAAAAAAAACCCCGTAAGAGAACCATTTAAGAGTCCAGGAAGTTTTTGGTTTTTTTTTTCTTTTGCTTTACAAGTCACTCGTGAGACCATGTTTAGAGCACTGTCTTTAGTCCTGGGCATTTGCCCAGATGACATTCACATTCTGGAGCCGGTGGAGTGAGGAAGAGTTGATTTGGGGGGTTATTTTTTTTGCGGGGGGTTGTCTTTGTTTTGACTTTTTTTTTTTTTTTTTTTTTTTTTTTTTTTTGAGAAAAGTCCCTCAGTAAAGCTGCTCCTGCCTCTGAGGCTGTATACATGAGGACTGTTAGCCAAAGGACTCACCAGAGACAATTTGCAGTGCTCCATTCATTGTAATGGAGTACGTCATTTGCAGCTAAGGATTTGTCCCTTAGTTTTTAAATAACATACAAAATGATTGAGTGCCTCCAGGCTTTTCAGAACTCCAGAAGATGACACCAGGTTTTATGCACAGCAGGGCTTTTACTCCTCAGAGACAAGTCACATGTAAGACATCTTTCAGTTATAAGGCTATCTTGGAAATCCTGTTCCAAGATCAGGAGGAAAAAAAATGTAATTCCTTTGTCTCATCTAACCCTCTTGTTATACATCATTCTCACAGACCAGAATCCTCCATGGTGCAGCACCATTAATAGTCTTTTCATGCAACAGCCACATGAATGGGTTCACTAATTCCAAATCACGTATGATGATTACATATCACAAAATACTGTTACCCCTGTCAGAGAACCAGTAGGACTCCTTTTGCTACTTTCACTCTACCATGGCAAGTTCTTCATACTCCTCTCATACTCACACTGTCAGTAGAATCCCTATCAGCTTCAGAGAGAACAGTATGGCCCTAACGCTTAGTAATTTTCTACTGAGTTGTTTACAGCATTGCCAAAAATATCCCAGAATAAGTCTACTAAGAGAATGTGATGGCAGCTCCACAATTTCTTTTCCTTTATGTGTAAGTAATTTCTCTCTGCTGATCTCAAGGCAGAAAAACAAAACCACCAAAAATACACACCTGCTTTATCAGACAGCTTCTTTTCAAAGCATTGCAGCAGACAGATGACCGTTTTCAAATAACTGCAAATCAAACTAACTCAGATTGAATAGCAGATAAAAAAAGTATATGTATATTCCAACTTTTCCTAAGCACACAAATAATGGATATACTATCACTCTTGCAATTACAAGACAGCAAGTTTCAGTCACTTTTCTTAGAGAACACATTTAAATCTGTCTGCAAGCTTTCAATAAATATGTGCAGAAAAAAACCCAAACCAAAATGGACAGAGATACAGGTTTATCCATCCTGCAAAATGTTTTATTTTATATAGAAGATTTAAGTATGGGTTTTACATACATGGGCTTATAAAGACTACAAAAGTCAACAAAAAGTTACAAGGATAAAACCCAAGCCCTTTGGCCTGATTCAGCATTCACAACTAACAGCATGAATTCTGGAGCAACTCCCTTGAAGTTAATAAAGTTCGTATAAAACTTATCGTCAAGAGAGGAGAACTAGCCCCACTGCGGGGTGACATCTTGTCAAACGGCCTGTGCTGCATGAACACCTTCCTGTTACTGTGCTCTCACAGGGCGGCTCCACATGCACCACTGGCTCACAGAGCAGCAGCACATGCTTTACATATGCTTTTCACAAGGGCTGCCATGACTGGGCCAAGCAGCGCAGTGCCTGGATGAGGAAAGGACTTGTGCTTCCACACTGCACAAGCCTTCATCTCCGTCTCAACAACCTCATCATCAGCTGGGAGAGCGGATGCTTTTCAGGACAGGAGGTCCAGTGTGGAGGCAGCCATGGGCTGAGACTCACCATGATGCCTTGGCAAGTCCTTCATCACCTTTCATTTCTACAGCAGCCTTGTGGAGCAAGAAGGCAGAAGAAAGACTGTACATGTTTGTCTTGGTCTGTCTAAAAGACACTCTCTAAACCAAATTAAAACGGCCTGGGTTATAGAACACCTCCCCTTCCAGGTAAGTATCACACAGGGCCCAGACCAGAAGTGGGATCAGACCACATAAGCACTTCAGACTCTACAGCCAAGAATGCGAAGTGGTAGCAGTCACCCTTCCACAAACAAACCATGTTGCATCCCACAGCAGTCAAGAGACTAAGAAAATTCTACATCCCTGCCAGTCCCTTTCTCCTTGTCCCACTCAAACTGAAAATACTCAGATTCCTGAACAAGTATGGTGGGCCAGACTGCCTCAGGATTGGGTAACTGCAGGTGGTGAAACATGAGATAAAGATGATGACTGTAAGTGGTCCTACTCTAGGTCATAAGCACCACAGATGCCAAGAAGTGGATGTGACATCCTTTCCAGCTCTCAGTAACGTGTTCCATAAGAAGATATGGGATAACTGTATCGCATAAAGTGTCTTGCTGTAGCATTTTATGAGTCAGGAATAATTTTCAGTGTTCTAAATTAAGGTATTAGAAATTAGAGCCTCATATCCCTCCAATTCCTACTACACTACATCACTTCTGTGTTTTGTTTGGTTTTAGATTTTTTTTTTGGTAGTTTTTTTTTTCTCCACATAATGACTCAATTTAACACAGGGTGCCAAATATTCAGTTACATTTCCGTCCCCTCTCCCAGTACACACTGACTGTACCAACTGAATGATAAGTGACTGGGACAACAGAAAAAATGGCTTAACTGGTAACACTTGACTCTGCTTCGCATTCTTCCCAAGCAACTCTTAAGTAAGGAATTTTAAAGGTTTTTCTGAGACACATCTTGATAAATCTCCAATTACAGATTAGAGGTACGTAAACCTCTTACTTTCAAGATCTGTACGCTATGGTAAGTATTTAGAGCCACACACAAGTCCTGCACAACCACAGAGCTTACAATACACACAACCACAGAACTAGTTTTCTGTAAGTTGCTCCAGTCCATGCTTGGAGTCACTACTTATGGAAGGTAAGACCACAATTTTGCTGTTGAGCCGCTTTCAGCTCCTGATCCAGAGCCTCTCAGTGATCCTACAGGGCTAAAAAGCCACGAGTGCGGTTTGATAACGTGTTAAGAAAAGGACTAAAACCATATCTTCTTCATGCAGTACCCTCTCAGTTTCCTCCTGCTGCTAGGAGATGAATGACAGTTACTTATCACTACAATGTGGCAGCTGTATTATTCTAGCAGATAACAGGCTTTCTTTAACTGCTAGATTGACAGCACTGTTCTGCCTTTTATTTTTTAAAGCAGTGTAATATTTAGTCACCCTACCATTCTTTCAGTGCCTTAGTAACTACATTTGATCTATCTTTAGAAAACAATCCAAAAAACAGCCCCAAGCCTTAATTGAAAGAGCTCGTCATCTTTTACATTAGACATACTTGAGAGCAACAGAAGCCAATGGTCCTGGTTCTGTTAGCCACACACCAAACCCTCACACAGTTGACCACACACAGTATGCTTCAACCTCCCCAGCCTCTAGGGAGTGGGACACTGGAGTAGTTTCACATGGAGACCATGACCACACCTCCCTGTGGAGCTACACCTCTCAGAGCTAGAGTGAGGAACACCAAGTTAGCTGGGAGTGCAAAAGGGTGATAAGAGCAATCCACCAATGTCAGCCACAAGAGCCCCTCGACACAGCTTGTCCAGCTGTGCCAGGAGTACAGACTCAAACCACTCATGGGCCATAGAGCCTTGACAACAGAATTTGAACTTCTGAAATAAATAAAACCCAAACACACACCACAGTTGGGCCACCTCTGCTCTGAATAGCAGAGATTATGCATTCCTGGGTTTGCATCTTGTTCAGCACAAAAGTTTCTCGATCCACCAGAAATTTTTCAAGCAACCTCAAAATCCTGAAGCTTAACAGGATCAGCTTCTGAGCACAGAATAATATTTATGCTAGCTGTCCTTTTAACGGCTTAGCTAGAGAGGAAACCTGCATTACAGCTACTGTACAACCCGGCCTTGACAGACTGACCTACCAGGGAAACCTTACCCTGGAAGCCCATTTACAACAGCACTGTCTGATCCCAAATCTGCTGAGGGGCAAAACCAAACAAAAAAATCCAAACATTTACAAGTTTAGCAAACGCAGACTGAAATCTACAGAAATTCCTTGAAGAGAAAAAGTCAGCCTCAAAGTCCACGTGGTGAGTGTATTCTGAGCAACATACAGGAACCTCATTCCACACAGCTCTTCCATCACCATTTTCAGAAAAGTCAATATTGCTGATATTCTTGGTAATTACTACTTAGCTAAGGTTTTTCATTAATGCAAAGAATGAGGCAGGAGATTGAATACAAATCCTCTCAATGAAACTAAGTGCATCCTAGGATCACATATGATAAAACACAGGAGACTGTTCCACATAAGTGTCTTCAGAATCACAACACAATTTTCTTGCGTAACCGTGTGACTAACAGACAACTCTATTTACCAGTCTTCCTACTCAACTAATTAAGTATTTGGGTCCCAAGTAACCTATTAACAATTAAATATTTAAAAGCTAAAGAGATCTAAACCTAATGAAATTTAACATAGATCTAGCCCGTAGAAAAGCAAGAACTTGGTTCCACAGCTATACCAACATATTTTATCCCAACAAAACAGAGTTACTCACAAAGTCAGTGCAAACATAGCTAAATTGAAGACAGTGTTCCTGTGGAGTGGCACAATCTACAGCTCCAAGTACCTGCCTTTCCGAGCACTGCCTCATCAGCCTTATAGCCTACACCTGGGCGATAGTGCACTTCTGCAATAATTCCAGCCAAATAGTTAGTCGTCATTAGTCAGGTCCCTCAGCTGTTCCCCACAAGCTATGTTCTAATGGAGAAAGGGCATTCTTGCAAGCACTGTCCTGTTTACCCCCCAGGAGCTTTTGAACACAGAAATACCAGGTGGAAATCATGCTTTACTCAATCCTCATTAACACAGCTGTGCTAGCAAAGGCACATAAAGCTATTCCTTACTTAAAAGGGCATTAGAGTAAGACTTTAGGAAATAAGTGAATAAAAGAAATGAGAGCTAAGTAGCTTGGAAAGATAATACAGCAAAGGAATCAGGCTAACAGAGGAAAGTATACCTTCCACTTTTCTGCATCTATCAAATCAGACCTGTGTGATTGAAAATAATCTTTTATCATAATATTTATAAGGAAATATTTAAGACGACGAACTGACAAAACATATGTTGTATTCCCATCTTTTGGGCCCTCAGAAGCCTTAATCCAGTCAGGAAAGTGATGCAGATGCCCACACTGAAAACTCTTCGTTCAGCCTTGCTCAGCTACTGCTGGCGGTGTGTACCGCGCACTGCCTGCAGGCCCTAAACCGGGTTAGCACCGCACTGCAAACAGGCACCAAGCTTTCCCTTCCAAGGCTGTACGACTTAGTTACGCAGAAGGTAAGAGCAGCAGGAGGGATGTGGGAAGGACGGCGCAGCCGGGAGCAAGCGCCGAGGGTCCCCCGGCAGGCATCGCGGTGCCCGGGAAGGGCAATGCGGAGCGGGCGGT
>NW_009923012.1:0-14454 GCF_000696875.1 Nestor notabilis | reverse complement strand
TTGCCGGCTGGGCTTAAACCACGACAGTGGTAGATCTTCAGGAGAACGAGTTACCTGGTTTATAGCTGGTGAAGACATTTGTATGAATAACTGTTCGCCTTCTAGGTATAAGATAGGAAATGAAATATGCTAGTCCAGGTGCTTAAGACAACCATGCAGGAAGAATGTAGAGAACCAGGCTCAGTTGCCATCAACTGGAATTTTGGCATTGAAATGAAAGATAATAAATTCAAAATTATTAGAAATATGATGTACAGTAATCATAATGGGGATAAATGGGTAGAAAGGCAGATTATTATAGGAGATGGTGAATCCTCTGCTGAGTGCTTTATAAAAAGACTGTCTAACTCATACACAAATTTGGGGCCTTAGAAAAGGAATTACTGGGTGAAATTCCCTGACCTGTTGTCGTAGTTTAAGCCCAGCCGGCAACTTGGAACCACACAGCCGCTCGCTCACTCCCCCCCTTTTTCCCTCCTCCCCCCGCTCCTGGAGGGATGGGGAGGAGAATCGGAGGAATGTAACTCCCACTGGTTGAGATAACAGCACTCCAGTAACTAACGTATAATACAAACCACTACTGCTACCAATAATAATGATAAGAGGAATAACAAGGGATGAGGACACAACTGCCCACCACCTGCCGACCGATACCCAGCCCGACCCGAGCAGTGATCTAGGCCTTCTGGCTAACTCCCCTCAAGTTTATATACTGGGCATGACGTGCTGTGGTATGGAATACCCCTTTGGCCAGTTTGGGTCAGGTGTCCTGCCTCTGCTTCCTCCTGGCTTCCCCTCCTCTCTGGCAGAGCATGAGACTGAGAAAGTCCTTGGTCAGAGTAAATATTACTTAGCAACAACTAAAAACATCAGTGTTATCAGCATTGTTCCCAGACTGAAAGTCAAAACCACAGTCCTGCACTAGCTACTAAGAAGGACAAAAAATGACTGCTATAGCTGAACCCAGGACACCTGTGTTATGCGGGGGTTCAGAACAGATTATTATAATACTACCTTCTGGCTTTTAAATCTGTGAATCTTTGAATCCAGGCTTTTAATTCACATGTATCTTTTTATATGTACAACTCTTTTTTTTTTTCCTTTTATAAACCTGTTAACTATAATTTCTTAGATTTGCCAGGTTATCTTCTTCATTTTCAATAACACATTACATTTGCTGTCTTTTTCAATGCTGTTTTATGAGTGAAGGAGATACGTGGTTTTAAATAGTAAAATTATGTATGGTTAAGTTCAGATGTACGTGCTGCATGAAAACTTTTTAATAGCATAAACACCCTAAATATTAGTATCATGGATGGAGGTCTTGGGAGACAAGGTAACTGTCACATACAGCACAAAAATACTGGTTTTCTGCAGAAAGTATCCTGTGTATTTGTTGGCATGCTAAGTTATTTTTGGAGCAGTTAAAATTAGAGGGTAACATCTTTCTGGTCATAAGGTCAGGTATTAACCGCAAGATTAAGCAGCTGTGAAATGCTAATTAATAAAGGAGAAAGGCTGAATAGAAGTTGTAAGAGGCATTATACAATGGATATTAGTTACATATTTTTAGCAAAACTGTGAGTTAACAGAAATATTACTTAACAGAAGAAGTTTCTTAATGTCTTACTCTAATTGCACAATTGTAGAACTATGTCTTTCATAACAGTAATATAGCTTGCCTTATATATGAGAGTTGTTTTTTTTTTGTTGTTGTTCCACAGGATAAGTATTCTAAAATATATTAGAAATATAAAACAAAAAGAGAGGAGCATTAAAAATAACATGGGGATATGCAACCAAAAAAAGGAACTGTTAGTATGTGAAACATCTGTATTTAACACAAGGAAAGACTGAAAACCTTTAAATAAAGGAATATAGAGAGTATTAGTTTAAAAGAATTCTTACTGTAAGAAGATTCTTTCTTTGCTTCCAGAGAGCCCACACAAGTCTCTGGAAAGAGAAATAGAGGAATTGTCCTGTGAAAAGAGTTACAGCATTGTTGTAGATGCGGATAACACAAGGAAGCTTGTGGGAGAAGGTTGTTATGAGAAGTAGTATCTCTTATTATTTTATCATGGATATAGTTGTTAAAACTAGCCAAGCTTCCAAATGTGCAAGCCCTCCTTAAAGTATGAAATGGATAGAGTTTCAAAGGTAGATACAGACTGAAAATAATATAAGGCATAGTTGAAAGGACACTTCATATTTTTTCCTCCAGGTGTTTTATTGGGTGGATCATTCCACAGATCCAGTTTACCGTGTAGTTGTGCAAGAACTTAACGCTGGCTGACAGAAAGGTCTGGAGCAGTTGTAGCAGTAAAAAGGTGGAAATGGCTGCATAGAATTAGTGCTTTTCTTGGCAGCAACATCAGATGAAGTTGGCAAAAATAGCTTGTCCAACTACAGCTTTAGCCCTGAATATGTGTATTTTATTTGGGATTAGAGTGTGAGAAAATTATTACATGAGACAAAATCAAATTCTGTCCCAGGTCCTAGCCTTCTAATGTCTAGTGTATTTATGAATTTTAGTCCCCAGGATCATCCTTGGTGATATTCGAGATAAGCAGGTATTGTGGTGGGTGTTACATTAGTTTGCAAATTTGTAAGTGGATTTCAGTTTATCGCAATATGTTGTAAACGAGGATAAAATCATTGAGATTTCTTATTGTACTCTAATATTTTGTGTGCAAAGGGCTTCCTGGCACTCACTGTGAGCTTGCTTTTTTGTGTTTGTCAACCATAAATGCAGGTTACCTTTACTTTAAAACCATGTAATTAACATTTTTAATATTTTACACTTAACATGCTAACATATTAACAATTAACATATGCAGTTAGGCTTATTGTTCTTGACCTGAAGTACTGTGACGTTAGCATCTGAAACCTGTGCATCCAAATGTGGCTTGTTAGCTTTGGTTTTATCTTTGCTTTTACTATTAGGATTGTAAGCGGAAGTAACACAGTACCTACATATTTCATACTTTTAAATCACTGTGACTACAAAAGTGCCATAGGAACTTCTTTGGGGTGCTTCTGCTTATTAGGGTAGTCACTTGTAACTACTATAGTGTCCATTTTCTGCGAAAAACACAGGTAATATGAAAATTTGGGCATATATCTATAGATGGAATGCTACTCATGGAAGCAGGTTGAGCATAGCTGTAGCTGGATATGCATAATGGTAAAATGACAATTTTGGAAATGTACCTATATAAATTTATTTTCATCGTATGTGAAATATTTAAAAAATTACTTCTTCAATATAAATGCTTCGTTATAGATGTGAAGTCTCATTTGTATGCACAAAAATACATTTCACAAGCTGAAATGAGTGTCTGAAAATAATATTTTACCCTGACAGAGGTTTTTTTTTGCTAATCTCAAAGCACTTTGCAGCATTAATTGAGTCGCAGAAAAGCCCGTATAAAATAGGTAATGGAAGGTTTATTATATGGAATCTATTTTAGAGGTTTCACAAGAATACAGCACTTGCATAGTGAATAAGAGCTACTTTGCATTATTGTGTCTTGACATCTTTCTCTAAAATGGAGTATGTAAAGCTCCTTATTTTTGTCATAGACACCAAGACACATTTGGTTTTAATTACAGTGAGCAGAATTAAAATAACTGCATTTTGTACTATCTCACTGTAACAGTCATTGCTTGGTTGCTAAAACTTGTGTTTGAAGAATTTTTTTTGTATAGGAATATCTAGGAGCCCTGTAATAACCATATTTACCCTAAACTTACTTGCAGGTGCAATACTCAATTTACATAGGTAGTAAAAGCCAAAAATGCCCTCAAGTTTTCTGCCTTTTTTTTAAAAATATTTTTATTTAAAAAAATTCCTTTTTTATTTTTTCTTAGAGGATTTTGAAGACTTACTGGTTTCCCCAGCATCAGGACAGCATGTGGTTGAAAATATGCAAGGGAGCAAAAAAGACCTCTTAAAATATAGTTGTAATACATCTGTGATGTACATGATTTGCAAACTTCTCAGATTTTCTGCCTGTTTCCTGAGTACACTTTGACTATCACCCTGTCTGAGGAAGGTACTGAATGATAAACTTGTATGTGTCTTTGTTTAAAAAAACCCCAACAAACATCTGAGCCTGTGGTTTTTGTCCCTTGATCTTGGAAGCAAATGCTGAGGGGTAGAACTCATTTTAAGTTCAGTGTTATCAACAGGGAGTTAGTTGCTTCCAAAGCCAGGATAAATATTGTGAACATTTCCTAGAGAAATACATTCCTTATAGTAGGCTAAAGTTTGTGGTATATTGGGCTAACTGAAAAGCCTGTTAAGAGTACATAAATGCTATTGAGTTTTGAAGGAGGTGGTTAACCTATCTAGGGATGTTTTTTCTATGGATAGGTAAAAGGACCAAGTTACACCCAAACTCAAGGCAAGCAGTTGATGTACAATGAATTGGAAAGGGCTTATTTGTGTTATACAAGCTGTCCTACTTCATACGTGGTAAAGTGGTATGACATACATAGCACAAATACAGCTATTACTGCCAGAAAGAGGTGCCCTACGTCAATACAGACATTCCTGTAGAGTGTATCGAGTCATGTCAACAATCTCTTCCGCTTCCGTGCTTGTATACTTGTGTGCAGATTACAGCTTGTTCCAGTATGTGTATTTTAATTAAAAAAGTCCCATGCTTTTAAACAAATCACTGATATCATTTAGATACTATGTCTGAGATAAGCATTGGCAAACTTGAATTAAGAGATCAGAAAGAAAAATAGGTTAAAAGTCAAAACATCCAGAGATCCTAGGTTAAAATTAGCTGTTTTAGTAGTTGGTGGCGAAGTATTGTACCAGGAGTGAGTGATCTTGAGGCTAACTTCCAAAATTTTACTTGGCTTCTTGGGTTTTTCACATTACACAGGGTTTTTTTTTGTCTTGGCTTGCAACTTAAGTGACGACAATATTATTGTGTTCACTAGGCATATTTGTATGCCTTCTTTGGTAAGACTTGAACCCTCTGGCCCCTTTCAAATACATTTGACAAAGGATGCTAAAATACGAAGTTTCTCTAATTTCCATGGAAAGAGGTGACCACACATAGGAAAGAAAAATTTGGGAGCATTTGCCTAGTGTGATTAAGTGTTGGTTTGAGGTGTTTTCGGCCATGTGCAGTTTATTGAACAAATGAACCATTAGCCTTTCAGGAGTGTGTGGGAAAAACACAACTGGTCTTGGCAGGGTGATCCTTGTGAGCCTGACAGGGGGTATGGATCTTGCCTGAGGCACAAAGGGGTACAAAAGCAGTAGCTGAAGCAAGTGGAGTAGTTTGCAGTGATGGGTATTGACAGACATATGAAGAGGATCATGTTAGTGTTGGCTGTTTGTTCTCAGATTTTCGGGTTGGTTGTTTTTGGTTTGTTTGGTTGGTTTTTCTGGGGCGTGTGTGTGTTTTGGTTTGTTTTTTCCTCTCCTTTTTATTTTTTTCCTATTTTTAGTTGGCCTAATAAAGTAGAAAAAAAAAGAGAGGCTAAACTGTTGTAAACTGTAGTAAGCTTTGCAAATGTGTGTGGTTTTCTTGTTACTCAAAATCTTGTTGGCCGCTGAGTTTATTCCACAGTATTTGGTGTGAATAATCACCTGCCAAAGCAGAATACTGATAGGAAAGTAAAAGGATTTAAAACAGGGTGAAGAAATGGAGGAACTTGTGGATGCAGTTGGAAAGGATGTTGTAGTATCTGTCCTCCTTGCAAAACTCTTATGCTATGAGGAACATGTAAGCCTTATGGAAGGAGCAAGAAATGATGTAATATTTTAGAGGTTACACATCGTCCAGCCAGTGCTAATACGCTCGTGCATTAAGAGTTGTTCTGCTCAAGAGTAGAGAAAGTGGGTGGTGAGAGCTGGAAACTCTTTTAGGCGGGTAGCTGACATGACTGCGACTCCTTGGAAACTTGGCTGCTGCAAAGGTAGAAGGCTTAATGAGATGCCTAGGTTGTTAGGTATGGAGGAGGAACTTGGCAGTCATGCACCATGGAGGTGCTAATGACACCGGGAAGATGGTGAGTACCTGGGAGACTAAACTCATGCTGCTAAGCAGGAGTCTCCCTGACCAGAAACTTCATGACAGTTTTGTTTGAGTGCTTGTGCTGTGTTTTCTTGCCGGGAGGCAGGTAGAGCTCTGGCATTGTAATGCATAGATGAGGTAATGGTGTAGAGAGGAGGCATTAAGGATGTTCCTTGTCATACAGGGTCTGCAGTGTAGACACAACCTAGAGGTGGGATATCTAGGGAGTGACATGCCAACTGAAATGGCATTTGCTTAAACCTCAATTCACCTCTAAATCTAGCCTGATATGACTGCATAATGTTTAAGGGAATAAGGGAAAAGAGGGCTGCAGTTAATTTGAGTGGGAAATCTGAAAACCTCAGTTGCTCACAGGTTCATTGTCACTCGCTATTCTGTGAGAAGACTGCATTTCAAAAGAAATACAGCAGTTAAAGGGAAATGAAGGTGGAATCAGAAAGATTGTTTTGTTTTGTCCTTTATATGAAAAGAATTAACTATTAAAGGTGGAATTTCAGTTCTCTGTTACTTATTGGACCAATGCAGTATTTTCATAGTACACTTTCTGGACTGACATATTCAGAAACTTGTAGTTAATCATAAGCAATAGCTCTCTGTATTATTAAATTTCTCTGATAGCAGTAGATTGTTCAGCTATTAAGAAAGTATTGCTCTCATTTTTCTGGTTTATGTGTTGTCATACTATAAATTCACTTGTGACACAAGCCACAACAGCTTTTAACTGTATCTTTTAGAACAAGGATACCTGGCAGTGGAATTACTTCTGAGTTACCTTGGTTAAAGAGTAGTACCTGACATTTTAAAACCCATTCAGAGATACCTTGAGCAGATGTGCAAGTGTTGATAGGAGGTGAAATTATGTAATTTTAATTTTGACATCAGTGAGGATGCAAAATATTACCTTAGTTCTTGGAGCTCAAAGCTGGAGATTCCATCAGTGCCTACTCCTGCTAACACATGTTCTCTTGATTTGCAACATTTCTTTGAGGAAGGTGATTAGTCTGTCTACTGGCATTATCAAGAAGTAGTGAACTGGCCTGCTCTGCCTAAGGGCAAGTGAAACTCTTAACAACAACTTGTGGAAATACGTTCTGATTCTGCAGTAGCAATGACACTGGTCAGGCTCTGTGCTTATGCTTACCCTCTTTACTGCAGGGCCTGAAGAGGGTGAATTTCTGTTACTTGATGATGGCCTTATATTTAAATATTGACATACACAGCAATAAACAAAATATACATATTTGTATACATATCTATATATATAGCTTAAAAAGCAGCAGTCTTTACAGTTGTACTGCACTCTTCAATATGTTGGAAGTCCCAAGAGTTTCCTTTGTTTTCCAGGGGTAGTATTTCTCCCTTCTGTAAATACATCACGTTAAACTATGCACATTTCTTACCATATTTTGATTCATTAATAACATCCCAGTTCAGGCAAGCTACTTTATTTACCAGTGGGCCTTTCAGTCCCTCCTACTGCCCTGTTCACTGGCCTCTTCTGTAAACTTTGTTTTTCACAAAAGTTTTTGTAATTTGCTGGTTAAATTGAATGTGTCATCTGCCAGTGATCATTATCATGAAATATTAACTGTTCAAAATGTTGAATGTGACATAGGCTGGTGGCCTTTAGTCTATATTCATTGTGCATCAACATTGTCACCTTTGTTTATGAGGTCAGCGAAAAGCTAACATCTGACAAGTACTCTTTTATTTAAGAACTGGCTGTGTTTGGTCATCAGTCAGGCATGCTGAAGTTTCGTCTTGGACTTGCTTATGAATTTGTTATGTAATTCAGGCTGTACTGCCTCATTGACTTTAAATATGAACTTAAAGTGACAGTGATGATGGTTCACATCATCTTCATTACAAGCAGTATCAAGATCGGTGTGCTAGAAACTGTGGAGTCAAGACTTACCATCAAGAGAATAAGGTGGGTGGAAGGAGATACTTCAGTGATAAACTTTTCATAGTTAAGGAGAAGATACTGTACGAAATTAATTTAGTAGAATAGCATTTTCGAAATGTTTTCAACTATTGCCTAATCATAGGTTCCTGAGTTTTCACAACAAAGTTTGTGCAAAGCTGCAAACTGCAGATGCAGCCCAAAGCTACATAACTGAATTTTTTTCCTGATGGGAATCTCAAGGTAGTCATCTGCTACACCTTTTGGCAGCAAATCTGTTTCTGTGATGTATTCCAGCATTTTCCTGGAAGGTAAGGTATATTTTGATATTGTGCAGATTCCTATTTGGGGTGCACTGTGCATGTTCTTGCCTTCTCTCTGTAAAACAAGATGACTTTCTGTGAGAAGACAGTGTTTACTTTGTTCATGCTGAGGCACAGTAGGAGAATTGCATGTTGTGGTTGTGCTGAGGTTTATGTGGCAAAGTTTTCATAGTAGTAGGCCTCAGGATAAGGTCCTGAAATAGCCAGCTTGTGTTACAAAAATGTAAATTTGCCCTCCTTACTTCAGAATACTTGGACTTGACTCTGTGCACTGTATTTGTCTCCTCTCAAGTCGCCTCACAGAGGGTCCGGGAATGTTCTCCAGAAGTGAAAAGCCTGTTGGCACTCCTCAGACTGAGGGTTTAGTAACAGAATGCTAAATGTGGGAAGGATGGGACAGCTTGACAGTGGCAGGGTGCAAGTCCAGCAAGAAAAGGCAATAAGGACATGAAGTGTTGTATGGTTTCGTTTGATGAATCTGGCCTGGCTGCAGGTAGGAGCAGGGTTATGGTTCTAGCCAGCAAGGCTCTCTTACCGTTACCTTCTCAGAAATGGAAGCCAGTCAGTTCTCCCAGTCAAGCCTGTGAACCAGCACACAGAATCTGGGTGCAAATAGAAACTGAAGCCTGAGCTTTTGTGACTGCATAGAAATACTAACGTCAGAGTATCAGGCACTAAGGATGCACCCACTACCTTGCATGAAGTCTCTGTAGAACCTGGAAATCCAAATTCCTCATTCAGTCCTTTAGTTGAACGTTTTTAAAGATTTTTGATCAAATTAATGTTTGTTCCTGAGATTAAACAAATTCTCTTAAGTGTCTGAAGAAATACACTCTGGAATTCGTGTTGGGTGGAGTTCCTGTCATTTTTAATCCTATGTGGCCCCAAACTTTTATCAAATGCTTTATTTGTTTATCAAAATGTTCGAATACTATGAACATTTTTTATGGCTCAAAAGCTATAATTTTTTCATGTCTCATCTGTGCTTTATTCTGTGTCTTGGAAGAGATATGTATAAAGCTGAAGAATTTGATAGCTTCAGCAGCTTGTTACTCTCTCCTTTAAAATAGTCGATTTCATAAATGACAATTCAATGTATTTTATATATGGGAATTATTACCAGCTAGACATGGGGATAGCAGTGGATGTTTTTCCTACTGCACATACTCAATTGCTTCACAGAATTTCATTTCACAGTTGGAAACTTGACTCCTGACTAGAGTTGTATGATACTGCCAATTTTTTGCTTTGACTATTCAAGTGTAAAAATGGCTAACTTTGTGAGAATACAGCACATTTAATCCAGCTCAAGGGTGTCTCATTACTGGAAAGCAAGTGATTCTTCTCTGTGAAAATAACCAGACTGAAACACTGGAAATCTGAAACAGAAAAAACTCTTATTTTCCTACAGGTACTCAGGTTGAATAAAAAATCATTTATTGCCTGTCGTGATTGTCAGTATTTCATTTAGAATTAACACAAAACTGAGCAGCTTGATGGTCCATTTTACTCACCTGTTTCCTACTATTCAGGTAGCACACAGCACAGTTAAATCTAGCTGAACAAGTTCTCTTAGAGTTCCTCAGAGTGACGATCAGGGCCTGGACAGCTGAGGCATGAATTTTGCAGTGGTTGTTTTGCTAGCTTTCGCTTGGGTTAGGCAAACACATGGCTGACTCTTTCTTGCTGAATCTTGCTTGCGTACTGCTGTTGAGCTTTTCAGATAAATATGATGCATGGTTGGAAATGTGCTGGAAGCTGCAGTTCTGTGAGTAAGAATTGAAGGGCAGATGCTTCTGCTTGTAGGAGCATGGGGCAGTGTTACAAAGTTTCTATAAGAAAAAAGGAAAGTCTATAAGAAAAAGGTTATTTCCGCAGTTGTTTTTTACTTACATGCATAATGTCATACATGAACTTAACTTACACAAAACATTATCACCAGTAGCACTTTCTCCTAAATTATGCCTTAAAGCATGAGAATTGCACATGTAGAATATGTAGAAACCTCTTGTCTCTTGAGATTGAGGGCTTGTGCCACAACTTCAATCCAGTTTTTGCCTCTGCTCTGCAGTTCTATGATTTCTTTCCTCTGGAAATTTCTTGCAAGTCATATGACCAGAGTGAAAAGATGTTGCAATGTTTATTCTTTTTCTGCAAAACAAAGTCTCTTTCTAGCCCTGTCTTGGCAGACCCCTTGGGGCCATTTAATCTTCTGCTGTTTTCCAAGGGCGCTTTAAACTATAGTACTCAGTTTCCTGAGTCCTTGATCAATGGACTGATGCTCCTTTCCTTCGGGAGAAAGCAGGAAGGAAGCAGGGGGCAAGGGCTGGAGCCAAGTACCTCAAGGAAGGATATTTGGAAAATTATAGATGAAAAAGAGACTAGTGAAGGATATCACAGATGATTGAATGGTGTGTATCCATGAAATCAACAGCGTCAGCTTGTGTTCTGTGCTACTTATCAAGCTTTAATTCAGCAAGGCTCTTAGGTGTGCACATGCCTGGTACTGCATGGTACTCCAGTACCTGCTGAAGTGCATCCCAAACTAGGGTTGACATTAAAATGAATCCATTTTTGCATCTGGTGCGTCTGATTTGGTAACTAAGTAGAAGGAAGATAGTAATACATCGTTCTGTCATCATAGTCTCCAGAGGGCATGTGAATGTTACAAGGGAATATCTATTAATTCTCCTAGAATTAGAACAGACAATATAATAAACATTTCATTTTCCATTTACTGTGCTTTGTGTGGTGTTTATTCTTTTTTGTCCTACTGAAACTGATATATTTGTTAAGATCATAAATATTTTTTCCCATCTGTCACTCTCTTTTAGTAAAGCATTTAGGTGGTAACCTCATGTCCTGGATGTTGTGCGGAGGCATGATTGTGTTGGTGATACATGTGATGATGGTAACACACACTTAGGATAGTTTGTAGTTCCTATTTTTTTTTGACAGGATATTTTTGTGCAAGTCTCTGTCCTCTTGAAATCTTGGTCTGCTAACTGTTCTTAACAGTCCTACCATTCTCTGCAGTTCTGCATTTCTCATTTTTCATGGCTTTAGTTTATGGACTTTCTCATAGCGTTTTCTGACAAGTTAGCTTTTTTTTTTTTCCCCCCAGATCTTTGAAACAAGATTATACAGCTCTTCTCTCAGAAGTAGGCCTGGATTCAAGTCATCTGGTCACTGAAAGAGATTAAATAGCCCTGTACTTCAAAGGGAATTTTAAGTCCCTTGCTTGGATGTCCCATAGTGGCCTCAGTCTTAGAGGACTTTCGTAGAGAGGCATGTTCATAAAGCATAAATATGGGGCAGTTTTCAGTTTATGCTTGAATTTATGGCAAGCAAAGAAAGATGGGTTCATAAAACAAAGTCTGGATCTGAAATTAATCTGTGATTTAGATTTGAAGGAGTCAGCAGTGGCTGCTGTCAGTATGAATTTATACTCTGATCAACAAGACAAGTGATCTTAGTCTTTTTCTTAGTCTTGTGCCTGTTTCTGTATGATCTTTGTAGTGAGTCTTGTTGAGTTTCAGACTGAGTGGTGCAGAGATTATTCTGTACTTGACCACAATCTGCTACAGAAAACACAAGTGCAAACAGGATTCTGCTGGTGTTTAGTACCTTTCGCTGTCATTTCTACTATGTATAATTCCTTCCTGTGAGTAAAAACTGCCCTCAGCAATGTATTCTAATGATTCTCTTTTTCAGATAAATTCCTTAAATAGTAGTATATCAGAAGATAATGAATTATTCTTGTTTCTAGTCCCTCAATCTCATTCTAGAGGAGTGGGGAAAGCCAATCCTTCGGGTGTGTGCATGTAAATAAATACAGAACCTATACATGCTATTTGATATGGTGGTGCAAGGGCTCTATTAAGATGCTTTGGTTGATCATGGTACTCTGGTAGCAAAACTACATCCTGGTTATTTATGCACCTTGCCATCAGGACTTCCAAAGGAGCAAATGCTTCATGAGGAAGGCCGTGTGTGATAGTGTTGACCTGAGACTACAGTTATCACAAGTTCTGCTGTGTAGGACTTGGGTTGTCACTATGGTGGCACACAAAATGAATGAAGCAATACATAACAAATAGTTTTGTTTTCTTAACACAGAATATTTTGTTTCTATGGTCTCGTCTCAGAACTTTGCTACAGTAAAATGTGATGAGTACAGGGTGCTGTAAAGTCTTTAGGCAATGCTGTATAGAGAGTTAAAGCTCACAGAACTAGTTAACTTCAGTTAACTAAAATTAACTATAAAGTTTAATTTTTAAAACTTAAAAATACCACAAACTTTCGAAATACCAATTTTGCATTGATTTTGGTAGGACCAGAATTGTTCTGAAATTTGACTTGTCAAGCAGTCCAGGACTCTATAGATTCTTCTTGGTAGTTAGGTGACAATCTCTGAGACTACCTCAGTTTTAGCCCTGCAACTGACCATCCTTTATTTAGAGACTAATAGATTGGAGTAAGCCTGAGCAGATGAGGAATAACATGTAAACTTCTTTCTCAATCTTGCAGTATGTGAGGAAGCTTTACCTGCTGGTCACTCTTGGTGCACTGCTTGGCTGTAACTGCAGTTTTAAATTTGTTACTGCTCTTTCTGTGAGTTTGCTCCAAGCCCTTAGTATTCTGCATAGGTCAGTAATCTGTGTCTCCAGTGTAGGGTGCATTTTTCTTTTGCCCTGCATCAAAAGGAATGGTTTAGTTTCCTGCTTCCCTGATACTGATGTTGAGCCTATCCCACTTGACTTCAGCCTCAAGATTTGTGCTGGTGGGTGGTTGTCCACATCTGTCTGAAATGGTTAGGGACGTGGAAATGTTATGGATAAATCCAGAAGATGGGTCAAGCAGTAGGAGGAGACAGAAAGAACATCTTATATTTATATGTGAGGGAACGATAAATTAAATGAAGTATGCTGGTGGATGTGTATATGAATCTGTGTATATACTGTATGATTGGATATGGCTATAAAAAACATAACCAGCCAGGAAAGCAACTTGGATATTTCCTGTCAGAATCCTTCTTTGTAAAACAGTATTCTTTTGATGAAACTGGAGCTAGAGAAATTTCCTGGGAAGCTGTTTGAAATATCTCACTAATACTTTCCTACTGGTAAGGTTATTTTAATTGTTCGAAATGAAATCATGGGTCAATATTTCAGACAGCAGAGAATCTCAGAATGAGGACTTTGTGCCCTCTCTTTACGTTTCTAGAGAAGAAATGAAAAATTAATATTACATGACAGGAACTCATTTAGTTTGGCTTAGTTCCATTTGAATTCAAGATGACTTAGTTTTAAGGTATGTAAAAATGTCTCTGCTTTACAACCATGTCAACCAGAAGAGAAAATACTTCCATTCAGACCTGTAATGATTACAGATATGCATGTAGAAAGATCCTTGTTGTTATTACCTCAGAGCTACAGTAATGATCTGTAAAAATTCATAAAATATTTCATAGCAAACTCAGAGAGACGTTCTAGAGCTTGTAAGATGAGGAGCCTGTATGTTTCCGTGTGTCTTAGTTTGACAGTTTTATCCAAGGAAAGCCGGTACAAAACACTGACCTGTACTCACTGTAGGTGGATATAAATGAATAATAAGTGTAAGAGGCAGTGTATGCTTATTTAAAATTTTGCATACCAATTACTTAAGATGGAAGAAAAATTCAGAAGAAATTTTCAGAGCCTTCCGGTATTTTCATTATTGTCTTAATATTTTGCTCAGAGTTACGATAATCACAAATAAATACAAAGCGTATGTTGTCTCTCAAACAAAAAGGCTTTTTTTATCCTTCCTTCCACAAAAGACGGGCAATGTGGTGATTGTTTTCTGTCTTCAGAGTGATTATATCTTCTTACAACTGAAGAGATGTGAGAAGTTAATTTTGTCTGTCTTTAGGAAATGAATTTGAAAAGTTACCCGTACTAAAAATGGACAGTCATTGCTTGAGTTATCTTTAGACAGCACTATTTTCTGTGGGTTTTGCTCCTAAACCAGTTGCAATGGCAGAGCAGTTGACGTCATCTACCTGGACTTGTGCAAAGCGTTCGACACTGTCCCACGCGACATCCTTGTCTCTAAATTGGAGAGACATCAATTTGATAGTTGAACCACTCAGTAGATAAAGAACTGCCTGGATGGCCGCAGACAA
>NW_009923011.1:0-2677 GCF_000696875.1 Nestor notabilis | reverse complement strand
GTTGCTGGCTGGGCTTGAACCACGACAGAGAGTCAGGCCTCTGGGTGTTCCTTACCTTCCCCATAACATCATCTTTAGAGCTCATGTCAGTTCTTCTGAAAAACCACAGGTTAACTTGGGTAGGAATTGGGAAATCAGCATGTATTTTTTGTTCAGGGGTACTGTTAAGACTAAAAGCAAAGCTTGGCAGTCATATGACTGGTTTTGTTTGCACAGGACTAACAAGAAGATGCCTCTGTGGCTTTGTGTCCCTGGTGAAAATGTCAGTGAGCTTTGTAGGGAGGACTGTAGGCTTGTGCTGCGTCCATGGAGTTGAGGAAACTTCTCAGTCAGGGAGGAGTTGGTATTAGCTTGGAGAATGCTGTAGCCAAGATCAGGCAGGTCACCTGTAAGAAATGGTCCTTCTGAAGTTTGCTAGGTTGCCATCTCAAACTTCATTCATGGTTTCACCAGGCAATGAAAGCACAGTGAGACTTCAGGATTTGATCATCAGAGTGACCCTGTGATCCTCCTCTAGGTTGTCTGTGAAGGTGCAGGGTGATGAAGGGTGTCTCCTGGGCCTGGAGGGATGCAAGGGGACAGGCACTCTGACAACAAACGAGTTTTGCCAGTAACTGCAGTTCTTGGATATACAATGTCCATATACATCTTTAAAGCCTGTCTTCCTTCCCTTCTTCTGGATGGCCTCTTAACCTGTTGGATTCAGTTGTTGGATAGATTAACTGCACAAAAGATAGAAGTGAGGAATGGATGAGTGCACAGCTTATCTCAGAGACCATCATTTACTAAGGGCTGGTTTTCATATATGCTCGCAGTCTCTAGAGAAAGTTTCCTGCCTCCTATGGATCTCCACATGCCTGAAGGTTTGTGCTTGTTAGTAGGTAGGGCATGGTTTTGGTAGGGTTTTTTGTGTGTATTTTTAGTTTAAGTGTCCTTTACAGCTTACAGTAATATTAAGCTTTTACTGCATCACATCTATTGTGGACTCAAAAGCCTGGTGAACACTGGGAAGAGCACCTTACGGCTGTTGTCCTGTAAGCACGAGCTGGTAACTCTTCACCAGTGCTTCCTGATGGTTAGATAAAGGATAGCAAAATGATGTCATGGCATCCTCTTTCACACTCTGTTGAGCCTGAAGACGAGAGTAAAGATGTACTGTTGTTTCCTTTAGTGGTTGCAGGCACCATTGTTAATTCTGCATTAAGATGAGCTATTCACATTTACTTACTGCAGCTCTTCTACTCCCCTCCTGCCTTTTTTTACTTTAATTCTGCTGCATCATGGTTTTAGCCATTCTGCTAAATTCTGGAGTTACGTACAGTACTTTTCAGAGGATGTTCAGGTCTCCAACATGAGGGCTAGTATCTCCAGTGTTAAACTAGTCCGATTCTGGTGTTTGTCTCGTGAAAAAGGTTTGCGAAGTGGATGCTGCACCAGCTATCGCAGACAGAGGACTTGCTTGCAGTTGTTGGGAAAGCTGGTCACCTGTAGGAGGTCTTTGTTGGCATTCAGCAACTATTGCTGAGGTTCTCTTCACAATATGGCTATCTACCTGTTTTTTTAAGGTATGTAGAAAGACAACAGATCTACAGTACTACCTTTCCCTTCTGGAGAAATGCAGTCTTACAGAGGTAACGGCACAGAAGTTATACTCAAACTGCATTAGGTTTGAAATCAGTTCATAGAGGAACATGAGTGGAAGGTGAACAAGTATTGGTGACTTACCTCCATTTTTGTGGCATTTTTGTACCACAGAAGGAGGAATTTTTCATTGCAACAGTGAGATTAAAGGCAAGGCTATGTGAAAAATATCTTCATTATAGGGGTGGTGAGGCCCTGGCACAGGTTGCCCAGAGAAGCTGTGTCTGCCCCATCCCTGGCAGTGTTCAAGGCCAGGTTGGATGGGGCTTGGAGCAACCTGGTCTAGTGGAAGGTATCCCTGCTTATACCAGGGGCTTGGAATGGTGGTGGTTAGCTGATGCAGAGTTACACAGCCACTGGGTGGGAGCATTTTCTTCCCAAGCCATTCTCTGTTTCGCTTCAGAGAAAGAGACGAGCAGAATCTCCTCTAGATTGCTTCAGTCCTGTTGTGTGGCTGCACCTTGTGTCTGGTGCTTACATTCTCCACACCAGTGTTGACCATCCTCAGCTCTCACACACAAACTCCTTCTGCTGCCTTGTTTTATTAATCTGGAGGGCTCCTGGAGTTTTGCTGAGTTAAAGCTGCTGTTTTGCCAACTGATGCAAACTTTCTGGTGAATGGATACATTTCTTTAGCGTCTGGGACTGAAAATTGCTAAATTCATGCCACTCAATTCTTCAGTACAATGTAGCTCTACCTATTTTTAATAAAAGGCTTTGGTGAAATAAACCCAAAAATGTGTATGATGCAGCAAATGAAACATCCAGCTGCATAAACAGATCAATAAATTGATTTGTGTTTGCTGACCAGAAGAAAAATCTAATTGCAAGTACTCCATAGTCAATGTTTGTGGTGAAACTAGAGTAATTGCAGTAATCAGAAATCCAATTTGCTTTTGTTTGGAGTTTATTCTTTGGATTTCATTAAACTGGTCTGGTGCAATACACAGCCCTCTCAAGGCTTAGGCTGGTTATGTATTCAAGGTTTCTACATCTTCAGACTGATAAGTTAGAATCATAGAATCATAGAATAGTT
>NW_009923010.1:0-7175 GCF_000696875.1 Nestor notabilis | reverse complement strand
TTAAATTTAAATATATTCCATACTATATTATTAAAATACCTTTGATATTTTTATGTATTTAAAAATGAACACATAGCTCGACTGTACAGTCAATATAAACATGAAAGAAGCTAAAATACTAAAATACAATTGTAGCAATATGGGGCAAGATACTAGAAAACCAAAGGCTCAGTATTAAAAATGCTCTAATGTACGGTGACCAGTTATCAAATCATTGATTCACACCATTTGAGAACCTATGTACTTGCTATAAACAAGCATAAAACCAAATACAATCCCCACCCCCTGACTTGTGCCTCATTTCCTAATGTCTAAGCATTACTATTTGTGTCATCAGAATATCTGCACCATAGATCTCTACATAGCCTGCTTCAGGAATTCTGAAGCCCAGGCAGCAAAGAAACTTGAAGGCAAACTTGAAAATGTTAATGCGTACAGATCTACAGCAACAAGCTTCAATTTCATACTTATGTTTTCTATATGCATGATCAGTTGCAGGAACTTAATCTTTCACCTCTGGAGGGTGGGCTAATCAGTTCTAAGCAATGAGTTCACAACCACCAATAATAGATATTTAAATTCAAGGGAAAGGAACTCTGCTCTCTTGTAACTCTGCTCTCTTCAATATTTTCTATTTTTAAATTTAGGCGACCCTG
The DNA here is from genome assembly GCF_000696875.1 of Nestor notabilis. Lineage (NCBI taxonomy): Eukaryota > Metazoa > Chordata > Aves > Psittaciformes > Psittacidae > Nestor > Nestor notabilis. Next base: position 6,519 of record NW_009923010.1, on the reverse strand, counting down.
TGCTCAAAATTCTTCCCTTCATGATTCCAATTCTTAGGTGCCTTACTGTCCCAATTCACTTAACTCATATTTCTGAATATATTCTTAGCTTTGCAGACTTGAAAGTCAAGCTCGGTGACACTCACTGCCAACATATTTAACTCCCTTTGATGCTCTGATCTTCATTTACTGAAGCATGATCAAAGAGTGCTGCCCCCAGAAACTTGGGAAGGAAAACTGAAAATATCAGCCAGTTAAGGTCCAACAAATAGCAATGGAGGATCATTCCTGATCAGCTCCTTCTGAGGTGCTCAGGTGTGGATTTCTTCAGTTTCACTGGAATCAGTCAGATTTATCAGTCTGCTGGTTTTAATGGGAAATATACTATTCAGCAGAGGAGTTGTGATCAGTAATTTTAAAACTCAGAAATCGGACTGTTAATATATAGTGGTTCAGCTTATGCACAAATTCTCACAATAGACCTGGGACAAGAATTCCTGCATCTGCTTTGTAAGAAAAGGAAGTGGAAGTTACTGTTATTGGAATGTGTAGCTGGCAACCTTCAACAAGAAAATTATAATTTCATCTAAATGTTCCTAACTAGCTTCTAGAAGTAGACAACTGGAGGTCATATACCACAACCCCAGTCCAGACAACAGGGAAACAATACAGTTGCCTGGACTCACCTGCCTTTCCAGGAGGCAGCAGGTCTCCCACAGGTCCTAATCCCCATGGGACAGGACATACTTGGTTAGACAATGGCATCAGTTCCTAGCAATCCACCAGAGACAGTGATTCTTGCTTAACACTCACACTAAGTCAGTGGAATATTTATTATACGTACTAAGACAGAATCTTTTATCCCATGAAGAAAATGCAAAATAGAAGAGGTGGTAAACCGTCAATGCTATTTTATGTAAAAATGATTCAAAAAAGCTTATAAAACTTTACTGCTGCCTGTCAGATAAAACAGTGAAATGATCCAGCACATCCTGTTTCTTTGACTATCGACTTTTAAGGTCTTAACTTAGAACTTGAATGATTATATTGCTATGTTAACATCTATGGGAAACCATACGTTGGTTTGAATTGGGGAAGAATACATTGCACACCAGAAAAATAGTTTTCACTTCCAGGACACTGCCACCCAGTTGTATGTGGAGATGGTGAAAATGGGTAGTCAGTTCTTCCATACAAACATTCTCTCTCCAACTTTGCTGGTAAAGACTCTTGAAAATCCTAAGTAAGAATGACCTAAGTGTTTGTAAATCAAGAAGGACCTAACATAAGGTAGAGTTGAGGTTGTTTTTAAAAAATAGCAATTTATGGCACAGAAACAGAACAGGTAAATACCTTCTCACAAAATGTGACCCTCTACACAGGATTTCAGTAAGGTAAATACAAAACAGAGGGGATAGGGCTAGACATTTATCATCATCTCAAAGAAGCATCCTGGTTACTTATGTGAGTAGTGCTCTTTTGTAAATTGTATTTAAGCCATGTCCCTAGACAGAGCTGGAAAGAGTCCTGAGCCAAAGATCATGTAGGGCATTTTTATTTACTAGTTTATTGAGTTGAATCATTGGCACAATTGATTCAATGTTCTTGGTAACAAATGAATTAGCAACAGTCAAGATTTGCTGTTATTCTACAGAGAATAAATAATGCTAGGTTCTCAGCACCAGCCTCATGCACTATGAATGAATGGACTTTACAGTCTACTGCAGCGGTGGTGTGCTACCATAATCCCAGCCATGTGCAGAACTGGAGACCAGGGACCACAGCATTTGTATTAAGAATATTAGCGCTGATGTAAACAACTGTCTAAAACTGGAACACATTTCTTGGGTCCAGGTAAATCCACTTGGGTACAATTTATGTAAAAAATAAAAATAGTTAAAGAATGTTTATGTATAAATATATATGTTTGTATACATATCTATGGTTTTATATATACATATAAAACTATAATCATACATATAGTCTGTATAAAAAATGTTTGCATAAAACAAGTATGTATTAAATACTGTAGTTACGTATAGCTAGTCATCTATGTGTATATATTTGTATAAATCCATAGATTTATACATCTTTGATTATATATAACAACATATATAATGTTCTGTACAAACTTCTTATATTGTGACAAACCCAGCACACTCTATACACATATATACTTGTCACAGTAAAACCCAATAACATAACTGCATATTAGTAACAAAGCTTGACCTCCTTCTACACAGCATGTAGTATTTGTTTAATTGCAACAGAAATATATCTATATGGTCTCTACAGAACCTCAACATGCTGTTAATTAACTTGGTTATTAATAGTGAGGTACATGCCCTAGACCTCCTGACAGTAAATTTGAACAACAGTTTTGAAAGGCAGCCTTGGAATATGTAACATTTTAATCTTAAAATGTCATTACTTAGAAACTATGTAGTTTCTTACGAGTGACTTCTTTTTGATCAAACATTGTTTAGTGCATTTTCAATGTCTATGATACCCTTTCCATTGACCAGATTCTTAACATACTATTTTCATGTTCACAGTATTATTGTAAAACCTGCTGAGATGCAACCTCACAGCCATATAAAGATGGCAATTACCTGTCATACATGCTTATAATAATTGGTATCATAGGAAAAGTAAGACAGCAAAAAGTAACTTTAAAGAACAGGTCTCTCTGTGATACAATGCAGAACATATGTTAAAACCAGGTAATAATTAGAGCACTGTGCACCCCTTTTCATATGAAATCTGACATTGCTTAAACTATTTGAAAATATGAATGTCATGCTATAAGTACTGAACAAAGGACCTCTTTATTCAACTACTCTTCACCCATACCGTGCAACTTTTTCAACTTCACAATGCTTTATCCTGAGATACAGAGAGTCCACTATCAAAACCAAACAGAAATACAAACTACACTTTCACTGTGTAATAACTACTGGATCTTTCTTAATAGAAAGAAAGAGTAAAACGTGCAAGAAAAACAGGGGTAAAGGGAAAATATTTTAAAAGTGACTGGAATATTTAATTGCTTAAATTACGGAGAACAAGACTATATCCATTTCTGCACTTCAATTAACTTCTCAACAAAGCTTTGAATAAGCATAACCCCACAATACGCCTTGTCTTTTCAACTTGGATTTATTCCTTAAAAAGAATGTTTTCTGTTTACATGGAATACGATTAGTTTTGCTGCTGTCAACACTATGAAAAATGCATCCTATCTAGAAAGGTTGTTCGTCCAAAATTACTATTGCACATTCTTGAGAAGTCAGAAGATGACTCTGTGTATATGAAGACAATTTTAGGAATGTAAAGATTACATCTTTACACTTACTTTAGATTAAGTTGCATCATCATTATGATTGTATGCATAGACCACTTTTCTACCCCTCCCTTGATTCTGTATGTTTAGATCATGATAAACATTTACTGATGATCATGATGAACATGAAGCTGAGAATGGCCAATGTGCATGGAATGATCAGACAAGAAGCTTTTTACCATAGATTTTTGTTGAATGCTTAGTCAGATAGATTTTGGCAGTTCTGACAGAAACCTAGCATATTTGAAAGCTAGTTGTCAAAGAATGTTAATATTCAGGTCTGAACTGACTAAAATCTCAAATTATTGTTAATTAAACAGAATCTGGCTTTTAAAGGAACTCTATTTCTTCATAGATTAATCAAATAGTTAATGTTTTAATCAGTTCTGAGATTAAATTTTGGGCCACCAAAGCAAGTACTTCTAACAAGAGCCAACAAGATGCCGAAAATGAGCAACACGCAACATTTTTCAATGTTTTTTGTCCCCTCATTCCAGCTGCCAACATCACTGAAGGTGGTACACAGATTTCACTAGATCCCATGTATAAACCAGACACACAATCCAAGTCTTAAATGCTATTCTAAAATATCAAACTCTTCCCCTCCAAAATCCTAAGTTGTCTCATTTCTCTATCATGTTTTGTCTAAGTATTATCCGTGTGATATCTATTTATCTATTTCTATTGTAGTCATATATTGTATTTCCTGCAAATAATTTAATTTGTATTTTGTCATGTATTTCCAGAAATTCTGCAAGCTATGCAGAAATATAATCACTGTCTGGTAGGTGATCAGGTCAGTATTAGGTAAGTTGCAATTCGAGCAGAAAATTCAGTGAAAACTGCTGTGTCATGTATCTTAGAGGTAACATAAAAGCCTCAAATAAATAAAAATGAATTGAATAGAATGTAATTTATTCTTTTCAAAGATTTCTTGCAATGGATGTCACAAAAGTAATATCCAAGTCAAAGTTAGTTTTGAAAAATGCAATGTCAAATGAGACCTTGTTCACTAAAACTAATCACCGTTGGCTAAATCTGTGCATGGTTTTGGATGTAATGTTCTTTGCATTTCTTTTTATTTTTTTAAAGCCTTTTCAGAAAGGTGTAAAACAGTAAGGATGAGAAGAGGGGCTAAGCCTTTAAAGGTTTTGACAGTTTGCTCTTCAACACCTATAACTGAATTTGCTGAAAGAAATCAAGTGAAATATTTAAAAAGCTTATGCTGACCTGCAAACATTTGCCTCAAGCACATATTTATTTATTGATTATTAAACTCTTCAACAGTACTTTGCGAGGATGTAAATTTTGTCTCTAGCTTATTTTGGAATCTTTGAAAAGAACGTATAAAAGAGGGTAGGCCTCAAAATCCAAGAAGTGTTTTGGGGAAAATCAGTACCCTAGACAAATACGGCTACTGATAGACACTGGAGGGATATAATTGCCCTTGTCAACCTTGAACACACAGCAACTAAATATGAGAGGAAAGGTCAATATTACACCAACTGTGCACTTAACTACAGTGTTTCTGTGTTCACATGGAGAACACAAAAATCAATTTATTGTGCAAGAGCTACAACCCTTTCAGAATTCAGTCAATCCACTGATTTATTAATGCTATCGATTACACTGAACATATAATATGAAGACTTGCCATGTCAATATGTAGCTCCCAGTTTCCAGTTTAAAGATTTGATTTTCCTCTTTGGGACGTGATTTATCCTTAAGTCCAAATCTACTAATGTAAATGGGAATTCTATGAAAATATCTATGCCAGTTATATTTCTCTAAGTCTGCAGAAAAGTGCTTGGTATTGCCTTTTACTTTCATACTTAAATATTTATACACAGAAACCCCTTTTCAAAGATCTGAGACAAGATGGACACAAAATATAATTGCAATTACAGATATGCTGAGCTTCCAGAAAAAATATGTCTAGAGACTAAGTCATGAAGAATACCTGCTGATTTCTTGGTAGTGTGGGTACTTAACTCACCTGCATGCTGTGCATCTAGTTACTGTTTGTATTTCACAGGAGAGATCCATTACCCATATCAATAGTGGGCAACCAATTATAACCAGAACATATTACTTCAACTATCACAATATATTAGGTTGCAAGTGGCAAATTACGAAGATGATCTATGATAATTAGAGCAAACCATCAGCAAGTTATGCACGTGTGTGATTCATCAGAAAACATTATGTGCAAAAATCAGTAATAACTGCCACATTAGGTATAGTGAAGTCTCCACCTTCCTCCTGCAGTTTGCAGTGACAAGAACACCAAAGAACAGCTTTCATTTTTTACCCCGAAGTACTAATGCTTCTGCTTTTGAATTATTATTTTTGCTGGCAGAATTTCTATTGTCCTAATAGCAAATATATACTTTCCTTTTTACCCTAGAGATGTACACATTATTTTGAGTGAAACACCAACAGAAAAGAACACAAGAATGTAGTGTTTGTCTTGGTGGAAAACAGGTATTCTGAGAAAGTTTGTTCACAGACTATATCCAGTTTATGTCTTTTTATTGGTCTGAAGAAATTCATATGCTTGCTGTAAAAGAAAGCAAAATCTGATTAACTTTTTTCAATATAGACTCAACTAATACAGGCAAGAATCAATGAGCTCAGCTGGAATGTGGGAAAACAATGATGTTTCAAAGGATTTTTAGATAAGGTTTCTCATTCTTATGTGCACATTACAGAATTAGAAACCTAATTCAGGTGTCTGTGCACTAAGGTATACTGAACATACATTGCTAACAAAAAAATTACAGTCAATGAGGCAGTCTTTGTTCAACACCAAAGCTAAATCTTTCACCATCACTAAACTGATTATAACGTATGCAGTGAAGTCCCATCCAAAGATCTTCCACACTGCATATTTCTCTTCCTACAGATAATAGAGAAATTTTATCTATTAAAAGTAGATAACTTAACCTTCCAGATTTTCTGATCCTTATTTTTTAATCTTATTAAATATAAATGAGGACATTAGAAAAAAAAAAAGCTTGATTTCTGTATGATTCCTTTATGTGCATTTAGATTTGTGATGTCTTCAAATGAACCAGAATTATTGTGCCATGGCATGCTGAAATGGCATGGCTTTATATGCATTACTAGTTTTACTCTCTATTGATATTAATGAAAGTTTTTCTACTAACCTGAATCAGCTAGTTAGATACTATATA
>NW_009923009.1:0-11075 GCF_000696875.1 Nestor notabilis | reverse complement strand
GACAGGTCCCAACACCGATCTCTGAGGGACAGCACTCATTAGTGGTCTCCAACTGGACTTTGAGCCATTAACCACAACTCTTTGTGTGCAGCCATCCAGCCAGTTCTTTATCCACTGAGTGGTCCATCCATCAAATTGGTGTCTCTCCAATTTAGAGACAAGGATATTGTGCGGGACAGTGTCAAACGCTTTGCACAAGTCCAGGTAGGTGACATCAACTGCTCTGCCGCTGTCCATCAGTCCCGTAGCCCCATCATAGAAGGCCACCAAGTCGGTCAGGCAGGATTTCCCCTTAGTGAAACCATGCTGGCTGTCACCAACCACCTCGCTGTTTTTCATGTGCTTCAGCATTCTTTCCAGGAGAATCTGCTCCAAGATTTTGCCAGGCACAGAGGTGAGACTGACTGGTCTGTAGTTCCTTGGGTCTTCCACCTTCCCCTTCTTGAAAATGGGGGTTACATTTCCCTTCTTCCAGTCATCAGGAACTTCACCTGACTGCCATGATTTTTGTTTTCTTAAAGAAAAAAGCCCAAAACAGCTCAAAGCCAAAGCTGTTGTTTCAAGCACTTCTGCAGGGTGTGGAAATAAAGATGTTACAAATTTCTGGTACGCCTGTTATCGACCAAGCGTTTCCCCCATATGACACTGAATGAACTCATCTAACAAACGGGCCTGGAAGAAGAAAAGGGAGGAAAGGTGCCTAACAAGCCTTAAACCTCTGGTATTCAATTTATTAAAGTTTAATGATGAGCTATTAATAATGAATGGAGCCAGGATGATGGGAGAACTGCAGTATAATGGCCTCAAGATTTGTAGTTAGCCAGATTTCTCTACAGAGCTGGGGAAGAAGAGGGCAGCTTTCAAAGGGGATGAAAAGGCTCCGTGGAGGGACATATGCAAGCAGCAGTCTGCGGGCTGGGTAGATTGGTGGAAGAGTGTTTTAAGTGTTTCTTTCTTTAAAAGCTGAAATGGGGGTGGGTGTTGCACATGGCTTGTAAGGAAAAGATGCTCATGAATGCCAAAACCTTGAATATAATGTAGGGAATTTGGGTCGTTTCCTCACTGATGGTGATTTCTTGTGTGAAATTAGCACTTTCTCCCTGCATCTCCCACCCCTTGTGGTATGTGCACAGAAATATAGCCTCCTGCCTCTTGGGCCAGATTTTGGGAGCCAGTGTTCCCGTGGTGGTGGCTGTCAGGGACATGCAGAACTGGGGATGTGATGAACATTACACCTTAAGCATAAACAACTCGCTTGCCTGTTCACCTCATAGTAACATTGTCTAGACCGTTTCCTTTGGTGGCTGCATGAGCCAGGGTTACTCAAGTGAAGATGCACAGTGAAGATACAGCACATCTGTGACTTCCCTTTCCTAGCTGCCGGGCCAGCTGACTTACCAAAGAGAGAAATGGAGTTGGGTAGACACAGCTTGGTTTTGTAAGCCTGTAGCAGTTGCTTTAGGATCATGTGGGTCTTTAAGATTAATTAATGCTGTATTTGGTTGTCTCCCTAGATATTGAGAATAGGTTCTCTGGTCCCGTGGGACCTCTCTGGTCCCCTGCAGTTTATAAAGTCATTCACTAACAACCATTTGATTGGTTTCTTGAAGGCTCCAGAGTAAGTTTTACTTGTCCCTGCTGACTCTGAATTCCTCTCATCTCTCTCTTAACTATTGTTTAAGCTGTTCTCTTCCTCATCTGGCCTGTATTTCCTGTCTCTGGTTGTTACTATGAAACGTGTTAATTAGCATCTGGATGCCATTAACATATTTTGTGAGAACAGAAGCAGGATGAAAAGTGGAAATTGCAGACAGAGCCTATGCAGAAATAAATCTGTGTTCTTTCATGTTTGCACCAGGAGCAGCTCCCAGAGGAAGACATCTTGCACCCTTCTCACGCTTGTGAAACAGACCACTAGGACTGATTAATAGCAGCAAGGTAGGTGTAAAAACACAATATGAACGAGGGAGTTGCCATGTGGTAGTAAGAAATGCTATCACAAGATCCAGAGGGTATTAGAAAGAGCTTAGTGTGCCTGTGGTCATCTCAGCAGGACATGTCCCTATAAGCATTTCTGTTCCAGCTCTGTGAGCAGGGCATAAAAAGAGGCAGGACAGAAGAGTGCTGATCACTTTTCTCCTTGCTTTTCAGGGCTGGGTGAATCCACAGAGTGTATCTGAGGCTCTTTTGAACAGTCACCAGCAGATGAAGTAATTGGAGGCCTCACCCACACCACAGTTTATTCAGCCAGCTGCTGTAGGTCTTTTAACAGAGGTGCTTTTTAATAGGCACTAACATCTTACTAAGTCAAGCACTGAAAAATGTCACTTTGATTTTGACATGCTACCCACAAAGTATGATGTGTTTTCTGTTGTGTGTTGTTGTCAAGGTGAAGAAATGCACTAACATGGATTTTTAATTACTTTGATCTTGAGCTCTGATATGAGCTGTAAGGGAAACATCATCCTAGATGAATAAAGAGGTGGTGCAACAGCTGATGAGAGCTCTGGTGAGGAACCAAGCCCTTCAAATGCAAGGAGGTGATTTTGGTCTTGTTTCTGTCTCCAGCTTCTTCGATCCAGTTACTCAGTTCCTACAAGAGGTTTCTGCTGGGAGCAAGCAGACACCAGGAGACAGGAAAAGACATGTATTGTCTGAAATTCAGGTACTCCTCATTTCTGGAAATCTGGGGAAAGGCTGCCATCTGCTGTAATACAAAGCTGTTGCTGGAAATAAATCTGACCGAAATGAAATCATAGTAGTCATGTTGAAGCTGTGATGAGCTTAGCGTAGAACCAAGGTTAGGACAAACAAAGGCAAACTCTGTGCTTAAAGGCCTGTTGATGCTTTCCCCACAGATCACTCTCCTAATAACAGCTATTGCCCATTCCTACAAAATCATGCCTTTAGAGGAAAAGAATTATTCTTGTGGTCCTCACCTATTTTAATCCCTGGGACTCGCAGTCAAGGTCAGAGATGGGCAGAGATAGTGATGTAGTCTGCTGCAAGGGGACCTTGTGCTGCTCCCTCAGTTCAATCTGGGCACCCACGTACTTCTGAAGCCTCTCAGCTCTACAGTTTTAGAATTCACAAAGGTCTGTGGTTTTCTTCTCAGGGGTATGTGTGACACCTAAGACAGCAACAAGTTAGCTTGGCCACTTCTGCATTACTCGGTTGAGATTCCTGTGGCTGTTCCCTCTACCAGTGGACCTTGCAACCTAGATGAGTGCCAAATCTAGAAAACCATCAGGGCCTTTATCTCTGATCTTTAAAACAAAATCTGTACTGAACCCTGCGGTAAAACTAGAACCTAATTCATACCTCTTAAAGTCCCTAAAATCCCAGCCTTGCTTGCTTGGTACCTTCTTTAGACATCACCAGCTTGATCTGCTTTTTCTGTACTTCCTAATTTTTCTCACTCCACATCATCACTTGCTTTGAAGCTGCACATTTTGACACACGAGTAATCTCAGAAACAAGAGCTTTTAGTTTTGCCTGAGTAAAGATAGACTGAGGGGTCAGAAAAAATTGTTCCAAATAAACAAGTTAGTACAGGAAAAGGTGGGAATAAAGGACAGGAGCTCCTGACCCCACACACACTGCATGGCTGTGGTGTGGCAACGCCAGCAGGGACACGTTCCTTGAGTCCTTTAAGCATCAAACACCTCCTCTCACCCATGCTTAGGTGAAAAGGATGCACATAGGAGATGTAGGTTTTAGAATATTTGGGTTGTGTATTGTCTGTTTGTAGGCATGTGTCTGTCCTTCTGCCAGTCGGTGCCTAATACATTAAAAGCCAGTAAAGTCAGGATGTTTCGCTGCTTCTGGGATACCAGGATGGTTGGAAACAGTGAGGTCTGCCAAGGAAAATCACTGATTTTTGCCTGCATTTTGTTACAGTGGTCAGGAGGTCTAACATCATATATTGCTGATGAGATTGTAAGTACTCGAGCCTAAATGGTGGAAGTGGACAGAGAGAGGCCAGTAAAAGAGAGGTAAGTATTTGTCAGCAGTACAAGGGTGTGGATGATGCTGGTGAAGACACCCAGGATATGATGTAGGCAGAAAAAAGATACAGGAGAAAGAGGAACTTCTTCAGGAGTATCTCAAAGATCAGCAGGATTAGAGAATGAGTCTATGGGCTGCAAAAGGAGAAGACTTACACAGGCCCAGCAAAGTTGGAGGGCTTGATAAGGCATCTTAATCCCTGTGGATGATTCAAGTAAATGCTATAGGTGAATTCCATATGCATCAGACACACCTGGTCTCTACACAGTGATTCCTTGTTGCCCAACAGGAGAATCTCTTGTATTTTTCAGCAGCTTCCCATATTGCTGTTTAATTTAAAAGGGAAGCTCAGAGTCCATGGTTGATGATATCGGAGTTGCTGCTCAGACCAGACTGTTTCCCATTACACTTCCCTGAAAGCATCCCACTAGAATCCCTCCTTTTGTAATGTTGGGGTGGCAGTGGCCGAATTCAAAGGGAGTGTTGCACATAACAAAGCTAGCCTGGAAAGCTGACATAAAAAAGCCAGAGCCCCTGATGACTCAGGTATTAATGTACTCCATCAGAATAAGCTGCCATCTGATAAAATGTGCTCACTCCAGATACAGAAGCAGGAGCTTTTAATTTTATGCAGCCTCTTTACTGAAGACTGACAGTACCAAGAAGAAACTGGGTTAAATGCAGATACATCTGCAGCGTGTCTAATGTGCTGAGGAATGTCTTAGAGCCAGAAGGAGCTCTGCTACCATTGCAGTTATGGAGGAATAAATGCTGTATCATTTAGGAGCAATGGGAGAGATTTGGCATCCCTGCTTTATGGGCTGCCTTTATGTTGTGACAGTGTCTTGGTGGTGTCTGTTAAGAAACTGTTCTAGACAGAGGTATTAACCTCTACCCTGATGCAGCTACTTTTCCTTCGTGCAGTCCCCTTCTTCTCACACTTTGTATGCTCTGACATGCAGTAGTGGCCCAGTTCATTCTCATCTCTGAAGGAAGATGTGGGTATTGTCCTCCAGCATTTACCAGGCACCCATCCTGCCCTGTATCTTGCTTCTAGCAAGGATACAGCACATTAGTTGATGGCCTGTGAGCACAGAGGTGGGCCAGTCATCTGTCTTCTCTAATTGGGTCTGATCCTGAGCTCTAATAGTTAACATTTGGTTCAAAATTGTTGTGTGTGTCAATTTTGAAAGCTACTAATGTGGCCCTACGAAACTGCCAACCCATTCTGCACCTTTCTAAGTCCCTGTCTTTGAAAGGTTTCTTGTGGCATTGAGCACCACGCTCCACTTACTTACACATGCAATTGGCATGAAAAATTCAGTCTTAATATCCCTTCACATCACTGAAGACAAGAAGAGCAGAAACTCTCCATCTGCTTTCTCTGCAGTGTTACTTTATGTATTTCTTTTATACCCTTTTCTTCCTCCAAGGAGAGCTTTTCCTTGATCTTTGGTTGTTCCTGTCATTGTTTAATGCTGTTCTTTTAGAGACAAGATTACCCACTACGCTCAGTCTTCCTGGGGGACCTGCCCCTCTAATTACATTTAATCATTATTTTCCTTCATAATCCCTGTGGATCCAGATACCTTGTTCACTTTTTTACTTGCAGTTCAAGCTGAGCAAAGGTTTTCTGTGAAAGCTTCTGAAGGCTTGTGATACCAGGACCTTGCAAGCAAGAACCTTCTAAAAATACCACAGCATCCCAGGAAAGGAGCCCAGATATGACTAAAGATAACCCAGCTTTTACAATAGTTGGCTACTAGTTCTGCCACCGAGCAATAATACGCATTTCCTTACTTTTTGTTGTCTCTTGCACTCTCTTATATCTGGGAAAACATTGTGCTACTTTGTTCTTTTTACTGCTTATTTTCTACATCACAAAACCCTCTGTTTCCCCTCTTTCTTTTCCAGGAAGACTCCTGAACCAGAGTGAGTTTAGGGAAAAAACCTGTCATATTGCTGTTGTTTTTCAAGAATGTCAATTTAACAGGTCTGAAAAAGTAGCAGTAGAAAATTTTTCCTGGCTAAGACTGCTGGGAATTGCACTTGTTTACCTAGGAGAGTCTTTGTAGGACTATGTCCCACATGCACAGGAATAAGGATGTTTGTCATTTCATACCACCAGGGCACTGTACCATGCTGGCAGTGCTGAGTCACGCTTCCCTGCAAAGCCAGCGTGGCCCTTGGCAATCCGTAGGAAGCAGAGATAACTGAAACGCTACAGTCAGAAGACTTACCATAAAAGCATACTTGATGGAAATAAGTTGTACTTGAAGAGGTAGACAGACAACACATCAAGTGAACTATGGTTGACTGACTCACAACTTTCTCACCCAGCTCTGCTGGTAAATCAATGGCCGTTCTTATCTGCAAAGAACTGTCAGCACATTCAGGCTGCAAATATGAGAGTTCACCAAAGCAGACATGCTGTGTGTCTTGGGGGAGTTTAAACCAGCCGTTCTTCTCAAAGTCACTAGAAATCATGCACCGAGTATCCTACAGTCCCAGGGGAGGAGATGTCCCAGGCTGGACTGGCACTGTTACTGCCACTGTGGTGTTTAGCCAGAAGATGACAGCCAGAAAAGCAAGCAGTGGGAGGTAACTGCACCTCTGCCACCCTTTCCTTCTGGTCCACAAATCTGATGCAGCATTAGTTTATTCTTCCCAAAAGGAACAGAAGGCTTTGCTGTTAATCCAAAATGCAACAGAACAATAACATTTAACTCAGCGATAACGTCAATGAAGCAGAAGGTAGAAAATCAAACAAGAAATCAAACAATTTGTTACTTTCCCTGTGTGAGCAGGTGACAAGGCTCTCTTCATGGCAACGGAGAAATATTAAAGGTCATGGGAGGGGGCATGGCTAAAAAGTCACTATGAGGGCATGGCTTTCCCCTGTGTATCTGGCAAAATTAATCACTGTGGTTTTGAACATACCTCTCTGGTGAAAGAGAAACACGGACCCGAGGTTTTCAGCCATATCAGTAAATGTCAACTGAGGGCTAAGTCCAGCTCTACATAAAGGTCATTTCACGCTAAGTGAGTGATGCAGGATTTCTTTTTAAAGCTGCTCTGAGTAACCAATTGAGATTAACCTGGCAGGATGTCTCCCTGACTTGGGCGAAGGTGGTTCAAGATCAGAGCTGTGAACCTCGCCAGCTGAGCACTGAGGTCAGCCCTGCGCAGCTGGACTTGGCCCCAGCTCAGTTTGCAAACCAGGACTGGACACATTGCAGTGTCGAGTGTGTCAGCCCATGATTCATCCAAGGGAGGCACAGAAAACAGTATCCGTGCTGTAGCACTCACCTTCAGCCTCAAGCTTGACCCATAGGGCTGGAGAGGGGAAACTTAGTTAATCACTGAGGCTGCGGGAAGGGTTTTCCCTTCAAAACCAGCATCTGTAGTTAATAACCACCCATAGCTGCTCCTCTGCTGGGGATTCCCCTTTCTTCCCCCTTTCCCCTCCCTTCCCATCCCCTCCCATCTCTCTCTCTGCCAGTGGAAAGTGCTTATGTAGATACTCCCAGGTCCCTTTCCAGAAAGTCAGGCTGCTGAAAGCAAACAATGAGCATGATTTGGGCAAACCCAAACTTTCCACCTCACTGGCAAGTGACTGCGGGAGCCACGGGGACACCCCCAGCCAGCTGGCAGCAGGGCAGGAATGGCATCCTCAACCCACACAGCTGAGGACATTCGTCTGACACAACAGTAAGTTACACAAAGCAGAACCAGGATGGAGGACAGGGCTAACACAGCTTCCGTCCCTCCCACAGCCTCTGCGGTTTCACTGACTTTATCCATGTGAGCAAATTCTGCAGACTCAGTCTTTCTGCAGCATGGATCTATACACAGTGATCGGTCTTATGTTACGGTCATGATCTCTCACTTTACTGCAACTGTGTTATGTTCTAGGGGTTAGAAGACACATGGACTGCAACTAATGTGATCCCCAAGCAAAAAAACCCCAAACCCACCACATTTTCCCCATGAGGAGTGTGTTGAATGTGTGTCTGCAGTCTGAACACAGTTGAGACTGTTACAGACAAAGAGATTTCTGCCAGGTAGTGGGAAAGGTGCTATGAAAAAATTGTGAGTGACATTTGCAGGTTGCTGGAGAGAAATTCCCATTGGCTTCCTAACAAGCATTTCATATTTAACATGGGGCTTTTTACCGCTTTGCTGTTCCAGCTTTCAGTAAAGCCTGTTTGAGCTGTGCTGAGCTGTTATTAATTCCAGCTCCTCAGAAAGCCAAGGATGGTATTTTGAAGCATGAGAAGATACATCTTGATTTTCTAAAGCTGTCTGGGAAAGGCACAATGGATGTAAAGAGAGCGCAGCAGTGGTGCTGATGACCACTGATGCTAAAGCCAACAGTTATGAAGTAACAGTAATATTAAACTAGTATTTCTTTCTGGTAGTGCCACATTTTCTGCTCTTTGAACTCACTGTATTAAACAGTTACCTCTTGCTGGGTAAGATGAGGTCAGATTTCATTGCAATTCACATGCAAAGCAGCAAATGGAGCTATTTCAGCTTATGTCAGTGTCTCCTAGACCATCACACACACGTGAGTGGCAGTCAGCCGGCCAGGCTGAGTAGCCTTCAGTCCACATAGGAACACATTAAGCTGTGCTTTCAATAAGCTTTGCAATGAAAATTTTGGTGCTGCATGAGCCATGAGCCACAAACGTTGTGAAAACAGCCAGGAATATTCTGATGCAAAAAGCTTGGGATGCACAGTGGCAGTTTTCCCTCTCCAGTTGTTGTGGTTTTAGGGCATTAACATGAATCAACAATAGCAATAACACCAACACCACCTCCCAAACCTCCATCTGGGCATGAAATGACCAGTTGCAAACAGGGCTGGAATGTTTTGCATATTGGAAAACAGCTGTCCTCATGCTGTAAATAAAAGGGATTTGAAGGTACTCCCTGTGCCCACAATAAATTGTGATGTTGCACAACTAGGGCTGCAAGACTCGCAGGCTGAGGCTGTGATTATCTCAGGGAAGTGTCCTGGGCTGGTCTCCACCATGTTCATGCTTTTCCATGTGGGCTGTGGATGAGTTTGTTTGGCTCTGTAGCATTAGGCCTTCTGGGCCTTGCAGATAGGCAAGCGAGAGGGAAGTAATTGCACAGTAGGCATCTTAAGATCCTTATTTGTGCCCCATGGCATTACTCAATATTTCACAATCTGAAACCTGGGGCCCACTGGTTCATCCAGATGTGTGGTGGCCTGAGAAAGTGAAATTAAGCAGTAAAAGCAGGAAAAAAGCAGCCAGAAATTTCTATTGGCCTCTGATGGCAAACGATAACGAAATCCTCCAACTTACTTCTCGAGGTGTTCCTTTCTGCAGTACCCTAAGGTGTGCAGAGCTAAGAGCTGACTTGAGCTCCACAACCCCACAGGAAGATAACTGCATGCTGAGTGGGACTGCAGGTCCTACAAACAGTTGTGACTAGTTGAAGGGTCCGTGTCTGGGTCCAGAAGCCATGACAGCCTAGTGCTCAAGTCCATGGGAATGTGAGGCGGGAGAGCGGTCCCATTGGAAACGGCAGCCGAGGTGTGTGATACCAGCAGCACTCACCGGTGTGACCACCCGTGTCAGGCTTGCTGCTGCAGGCAAAGCAGTAGCAAAACACAGGCTTGAAGTGACACAGAGGCCACACGGTTCACCCTGTGAGCACAACATCCACGCACACGAAACCACAGCCTCTACTGCCGGATGTACAACAGCTTGCTTGCTAATGGGTCTGTGCTTTGAATGTGCCAAACCTGGTTATCCCTTGGGATAAACTTTCCACAGCCTGTGGTATTGATGCTAGCACGTATCTTTAGCCTGACACAGCCTTTTGGTATGTTGCAAACTAAGAATGATGGAAGGAATGAAATGGGATACTGCAACCACAATATGCAGCCTCCCCAAGACAGCATCTGGAACAAAGCAAATAATGTCCTTAATGCAGGGTTGCATAGGGAACCAAGTGTGTCCACAATTCTCTTGTACTTTCTTCCTGCTATTTGTTTACCTCCGTGTTTATGCGTGTATTTCTTCTGCATCTACAATTCATTCCTCCTCTTGCAAACAGCCCAGCCTGCTGCAGCGAGTGGCATGGGGTCAGTATAGGTGTCAGCGGCTTTCTGTTGCCTTTAGTACAATTAGTGACAAGAGGAAAGCGTAAGACAGGAGTCTGCTATCTGACAAATGAGTGTCCCAAGCCAAAGGGCAAACATGGATCAGGTCAGACACATCTCTCAAGGAAGCCATCCAAGAATCCCTGTGACTCCCAAGCACCTGATCCCGGTGACAGTCCAAAGTCTGCAAAACAAGTTGTACCCAACAAACATCTGTCAGCATCAGCTACCGAGGAGCAAAGAACCATCTCCAGCCCAGCCGGGGTGAGACCAGCCTGCCCGGTGTCAGCACAGGGGCAGACACAGAAATGAGTTCGCAAGCCGCAAGCCAGGGTGTGAGCCCATGCATTTCCACATACACGCATTTACGTGGCCCATACCCACGTACTCATGTGCATGGAATTATTGCTATTAATTAATCAGATCCTCCCTGTCTTGCAATACCTTTTGTTGACTAACACAGGGCTATGCCTGAGGATTTAAGTGTGTTGAAGGTACAGTCAGGCTGTTTTGCTTACTTGGGACCTAACGTGTGTCTCTCTTCCAGCATCTTCTGTAGCCTGATGGAGAGTTACAGCCTAAATCCTAAGTCTGAATAACAAGTTACCAGCCAGGCATTGCTCAGTACAACGCCTGGTTGAAGTCCCTGAGCAAGACCATGACCGCTTGGCACAATTTCCCCACCACTGCACAATGTGGTGGCCAAAGCCCATGGAGGAGCAGCTGCCATCACAGAGCGTGGCTGCTGCGGCTCACCACTGGCATGGAGGGAGCCCACAAGGCCTCCATGGCCCTGCTCCCCCCGCCGGGGCACATCCCTTACACTGTGGGATGGCAACATTTTGGTTGTGGGGCACTGGTGGGGACCCTCAAACGGCAGCAGCTGCTCCGCGGGGCCTCTCAGATGGTGCTGCCTTGGCCATGGGGC
>NW_009923008.1:0-10583 GCF_000696875.1 Nestor notabilis | reverse complement strand
GGGGGGGGTGAAGGGGGAAGAAAAAGGAGTTGCTGTTATTTTGTGAATTTGAAAATGAAGATGCTCTTGTCAAAGTGTGAAGGGTCCTTTTGCAGGTTCTTTACATGATTTGGATATTTGCTGTGCTGTGTCAGTGTTTCACAGGTGCCTTATCTTCTTAAGGTCAAATTGTAACATGCTTTTCTTGATCAGGCAATACAGGTAGAGATATTGCTGCAATAAAGTGAGACTGAGAGTTTATTCATTGCTTCCTTGCCTGTAATTTCCTTTTTAATCATCCTGGTCATGCAGAATTGCTGCCTTGGTTCCAGGGCAGAACTGCAGTGGGCAGTGATCAGGAAGCGAAGAGCTGTCAGTTCGATTCAAGGACACTTCCCACTGTTTTTATGACTGTGATGAAAAGGAGAAGTAGTGGAGCTTCAGGAAGGAGGGCACACACACTGCTGCTCTCTGCTCTCCTTCTGTTTCCAGATTTCTCAGCAGGTCATAATCTCCCCTCACTTGAGCTCTGGGTTGTCTCATGCTTGGGCCAGTGGTTGAATACTAAAATACTGACATTTTTCTGTAGCAGCAACTTGCCAAATGCATGGCTTAACCTTCAGTTATTTTGAACTATGCTCCTGCATTAAGATATGAAGAACTGAAATACAATGTTTTTACTTTTTTTTACCTAGGTGTTGTAGCGGAGAATTCCCATGCTTTAATGGCCAGCCCTTTTAAAGCATTTTCTCCTCAGCCACCAAAGTTTTTCAAGCCCTTAATGCCAGTGAAAGAGGAACATAAAAGGAAGACCCCGCTTGAAAGCCGACCTCTGCTTAGTCAAGAGGTAATCTTTGAAAACCACCTGCTTTTTTAGAGGAGATTGAGTGGTTTTGTGTGCTTGGCAGATCATTTGCAGCATGCATCTGTTGCAATAGGATTTTGTAATTCTCTGGTAAAATTAATCAGGCTGTTCTTTATATGTAGTGGGGTTTTGGTGTTTATTTTCTTTTACCTGAAACACTGGGGTGGTTTTTCACTTCTTGGTAAGTATTCTCCTTTACCAGGGTATTTGTATTTTAAATTAATAGTAACCAGCATTTCTCCAGCAAGATGTTGGTGTGTTTTTTCATAAATAGAACACAATTCTGTGAAAGTGTTCTAGGGTGCTTATAATTCTGACCTTTATTCCTCGCCCTAAAACTCTGTTGGGAGGGGTGCATGAGTTTCTCTACCTATTAACTTGAATTTTGATGTATGTATGGCCAGCATGGGTGTTTCACTTTCATCGTGTCTTAATGCCTTTCTAACTTGCATGCACTTAGCTTTGTGGTTTGTGTGATGTGTTGTGTGTCTTAACCTTTGCAGAGCATGCCTTCACCTCAGGTGCATTGCGCTGGCTGTGTTGTGCCTTCAGGAAGCAATGCCAGCAGCATGCCTCTAGAAAGCAATAGCGTACGTGAGGAAAAGATTGTAAGTTTTGAACCAGTATCTGTTATGAGGCCTGGTGGTGGGCTTAGGGCCATTTGGTGGTGGGCTTCATGCTACTGCAGCAGAAAAAAATGTGTAATGTGGATGTAACCACTTGCGATTGATTGTTACTAAGGTTTATAATGAACAGTTGCTTGCCTGGCTTGCAAATGCAATCTGTCATTGGAACTAACTCAACTGGGTTTTTTGCATTTTGTGTTTGGTTGTTTGTTTTCTAATTGTTATTTTTATTTAAAACTGAGAGGTGATTTGTCTTGTGGGATGGGTGGGAGAGGGGCTGCTTTAGTTGTTACAGGGCACAAACGATCAAGTAAAGGGTGGTTTAGTGAACCGTGTTGTCACTCTAATATACTTTGTGTGTTACCCAGATTTTGTGACTATATCCCAGAGTAAATGGAATGATCCCATTTGGTGTAAGTAATGATGCATTTAGGTGTGGGTACACTATAAAAAGCTTCTCATTGCCTGATGTGGAAGTAATATGACTAAAATAAGATTGCCGCTCTAAATTAACCTGCAGCCTGCCTTCATCATAATTCAGGCGGTGAATTGAGGTGGAGGGCTTTAATCTTCACCTGCCAAACCCTTTTCTCGTTGCTGCTTCAACAAAAGGTGTATCATCATTTCTGCTGTATGATGGACTCTGTTTTGGGGCTGTGGAACATGGCTGTAAATACTTGCTTTAATCAGAGCTTTAGATTTAAAATTCAGAACCTTCAAATCATTTCCCGTAAGTATTCTAGGCCTCCTTTACCACAAAGTGCTAGTGATGCATTCTTCATATTTAACAGTTATTTTTATTCCTTCCATATAGCCAAGCCATTAAAAAATACGTTCTGGGTTTCTAACCCTATTTTGTAGGTTGTTACACCAAAGTATCCTGTATATATTTGAAGCTTGGCTGCTGGTTCTGGGTAGCAGCTGTTTTC
Organism: Nestor notabilis; assembly: GCF_000696875.1. Classification (NCBI taxonomy): domain Eukaryota; kingdom Metazoa; phylum Chordata; class Aves; order Psittaciformes; family Psittacidae; genus Nestor; species Nestor notabilis. The sequence continues at coordinate 8,184 of NW_009923008.1, read as the reverse complement.
TTCACAGTCATGTTAGTTTTCCATAAGGTAGTTGACTTGCTGACTCACACTGAGTCACTGCTACAAATAGCTTTGAAGGTATTTGGAAGACAAAATCTTCTGGTGGATTGAAAAACATCCCTTGGAAACTAAATTGTTAGAAAAATTTCCTTAGCAACTTCAGGGCAATTTTAATCCCTTGAGTGAAAACAGGGTCCCACGCCATGCGTGCCTGGAATTAGCCCAGGCATTTGCCTGTGCTGCTTTCCAGAGATAAGCAGAAGCTTTCAGAGCTGGAAAAGGGCAACGTCCTGCACCAGGCTTTTCCAATTAGAATGCAGCTAATTCACTGTCAACCTACTGCAGCCAACAGGGCCCTGGAGAGAGCTGTTCTCTTGGTTCTCAGCTGCTTGCCTCTACCCTTGCACTGGCTTCTCCCTTGTATCAACTGAACTTCTTGTTCTGTTGCGCAGGAAGTCAGATCAAGGGAGCTGATCCATCCAGCTGATGGCTATGCTACCATGGAGTTACGTGTCATTTGGATCTACTCTCCTGTCTGGTCATATTATAGCCAATTGAGTGGGTACCAGGGAGGCAAGCAGGAACTAGCAGCTGCTCTTGGGAAAGAGGTTGAGATGGCTACTTTGCGTAGCTCTGCCAGCTTCTGGCGTTGGGTTTACCAGATGGTGGCTTCTGGGATTTTTTATCACTTCAAGGAAGCCTTTGTAAAATGTAGGCTCCCCAGGCTACCCTGTCTTTTTCAGAGCTGGAGTAAGTCTATGTTTTAACTAGGCATATAAGGAGTATATAACTAGGTATATAAGGAGGATACATTTCACACATTTGGATGAATAGTGCTCTCAGAACGAGTTCAGAGATTACACCAGGGCAGCGTCACAGCTCCACGTGAAACTTCAGCTGTCAGCTCCTCTCTGTCTGATCTAAAGTGAAGTTTTCACATTATTAATCAATACTGTAAATTATCATGCCAAGGTACAGAGCCTCATACTCCTAACTAATCACTGGCTGATTGGTGTCACTTCAGGTGTGATGCTTACTCTCATCTTGCAGCATGTAAAAAATGCAGAAGAAGTAAAGCGACTAAACAATACAGGAAGCTCATATTAACTAGATTAATATTCTGCATCTAAGAATGATATTTGTCCTTTTTCTCATGTTTCTCGGAGATCTGTTCTTAACTTTTCGTAAGTATTCAAAGCACATCTGTCAAAGGAAGGAAGAAAAGGCAGTTAACAAAACGTATTTTTAGTCAGTTGGCCTGAAATAGAGCATTCAACCTAAAATTTCAGACAGTACTTCCACATGCATATTATATTGCAGCTATTTCAAAACAGCAGCATGACATGAGGGCATGTTCCATCTAATATGCGAGTACAGTGTGTTTAGTGGTGGGCTTGGCAGTGTTAGGTTAACAGTTGGACTGTATGATTTGAAAGGTCTTTTCTAACCTAAAGAATGCTGTGCTATGTTAAGGTCAGATTAAATGTTTTCACATTAAGCATGTTTGAATACTGCCTGTAATTAACCCATCTAAGTGGGGTTTGGCTGATGTCAAATCTTCCTAGGAGGCGTTGAAAATTAAAGCACCAATGGTGCAGCCACTAAATAAGTCTCACTGATTTTTAAATTGGTAAAATGGGAGCTAGCATCTTTGAGGTCACTTGAGAGGTATAATTTGGGGATTTAAAAACCCAGGTACTTTAGTTTCTAACTATGCAGTATCTTTGTTACAAAGCACGTGTAAGGGAGCTGCTCTGTGTTCTCGCTTGCTTTGCTTCTGTCGTTGCTAAAATATTGATGTATAGTCTTGTCTCCTTGTTCTTGCTGGCACATTCTTACTGTTGTCAGTTCTAAAGTCTGTTCTTCATTATAGCCTTTCTGTTATGTCCCAGGGAGTAGCTGCAGTTTCTTTACCATCTTTTCAAGGATGGTATTATTTCTACCAGTAGCCTAAGCAGTACAAAGCGGCTTCCTTCTTTTTTCCCCATGTGTTAGGAATTTGAAGAACCCAAAATTGCTTTGTTTCTGGAATTTCCCAATCAAGAAGCTCAGGAGAAGCTTTGAAAGGAAATATTTCTTGTCCCCACGAGGCACATCTGTTGTCTGTCACTAGGTGACATCTTGTTACCTATTTGCCACATTCTTCACAACCCATGTTCTAGTAATAAGACTGCTTCTCTATACCTTAGCTTTTGGATTTGCAGTGATAGATAACCCTGAAATGACACACAGCTGGCAATATCAAGTCACCAGAGTCTGTGTGTCTGTAGAGACATTTCTCGGCTACAGCACCTCTTGTACAGTCTGATTCTGACCAGGAATCCTGTGTGTACTGGGAGTTTTTTCAGTCAGATGAGGAATCTAGCAGGATTCGAAGGAGGAACAAAGAACTCTGTTATGATAAAGCCTTTTGGTTTCAAGTTGGTGCTTAGCTAATGTCAACTAGAAATACTTCATTAAATGCTTATTGGTTTGGGGTTCAGGTAGTATCTTAACCCCCTGTATCTGACAAACGCTGGAGTTTGTAATATTTTAAAAATGACAAACTACAAGGTTCTGCATAGGGTAAAACTTCCTTTTGTGTAAGTAATAAGGGTGCAGGGGAAGGAGTAAGCAGAATAATTGAGAAAAGGTCCCTCAGAGACAAGCAAGGTGTACTCCAATATGCAAAAAAGGTGCTTTGCATAATGCTTTAGTGCTTGGAGGTGTATTCATAGTCTCAATAAAGCAGATACTAATTTTGCCCTTTACTTTTAAAGAGACTTTCTGTAGATTTCAGATGTAAAGAACAAGGTTTTTCAATAATATGAGTAATTTTCAGTAGTCACATGTGACATTTCATAACACTGTCACTGCTCTTCAGAGAAATAAATGCAAAATAAAGCCTTCATCCAAATTCCATATGAGAAATAACTGAAGCAGAACTGTAAAAAATAGTAACTGTAAAAACTAGTAGGCAAAGGATGCCAAGCCTGTACTTGAGCAAATATTAATAACCTGAAATCTGGTTGGATTTAGAGGCATCTTCTTCAGTTACTGATTGCTCTGCCAACAAAAATTTAATATTATTGGAAATCTTGATTCAAGCTGAAGAGGCCATTCTGCATGGATAATATGACTAAATTATATCCACTATGAGCTTGAACATGGGAGTAATGAAAATGAGACCTTGTTATAGATAAGGGCCATAACGAGTAGTGATCACTTCAGAAAACGCAGGATAAAAGAAAACTGAGATAATTTAGAATGTCTTTACAGGGTTTTGTTTGGTTACTTGTTGGGGTTTTTTGGTTTTTGGTTTTGTTTTGTGTTTTGGGTTTTTTTTTAATCAAATAAAAATTAGGAAAAACCCCCACCTCTGCGTTAGGAGAAATATCTTGTCTCATGGTCACATAAGCATGTTTCCTTATATATACCTGCAAGAATTTTTTAGTTAATTGCACTGCTGAATGGGGCAGGGGAACTGGTCACAAATGACTTGTGGAGAAGGCCAGCTAAGTGCTTTCTTTACTTTAGTCTTTATCTCTGAAACTAGCCTTCAGGAATCCCAAGCCCAGGGAGCCAAGGGAAAAGTGTGGAACAAAGAAGACTTACCCTTGGTAGAGAGGAGCACCACGTTAGGGAGCACTTAAACAAACTGCATTTTTGTTTAAGTAAACATACTGATGGATGCTGGGGGAGCTGCTGATGCTCTTGTAAGGCCACTCTCAATTGTCTTTGAATGTCATAGCACTTGGGAGAGGTACCTGGAGACTGGAAGAGAGCAACTGTCACTCCTGTCTTCAAGAAGGAGAAAGAAGAAAAATTCAGCTGACTACAGATTGGTCAACATCACTTCTGTCTCTGGGAAAGTGATGGAGAAAATCCTCCTAGAAGGCATTTCCAAACTCATGAGGGATACGAAGGTGACTCGGAGTAGTCAGCATGGATTTACAAAGGGGAAATCATGCTTGACCAGCCTCAGTTGCCTTCTACAATAAGGTCACTAGATGGGTGGGTGAGGAGAGAGCAGAGGATATTGTTCACTTTGACTTCAGTAAAGCCTTTGACACCGTCTCCTGTAACATCATCATGATGGGCTGACAAGTAGATAGGTGGACAGTGAAGTGAATTAAAATCTAGTTGAATGACTGAGCCCAGAGGGTTGTGATCAGAGGTGCAATGTCCTGTTGAAGGCTGGTGACGAGCAGTGTACTCCAGGGCTCAGTGCTGGGGCCGGTGCTCCCGGACAGTTGGACAGAGCGCACCCTCTGCACCTTTGCAGATGACACAAAACTGGGAGAAGTGGCTGGTACACCAGAGGGTTGTGCTGCTATTCAGAGGGACATCAGCAACTTGGAGAACCGAGCACAGAAGAGTCTTAGGAAGTTTCACAAGGGGAAGTGCAAAGTCTTGTATCTGGGGGAGGAATAACACCAGGCACCAGTATGTGTTGGGAGCTTATGGGCTAGAGAGCAGCTTTGCCTAGAAGCACCTTGGTGTCCTCATGGACATCAAGCTGATCGTAAGCCAGCAATACACCCTTGCAGCGAAGGCGGCCAACAGTATACTGGACATTGCCAACAGGTTGAAGGAGGTGATACTTGCTCTTTACTACCACTAGTGAGACTGTATCTGGAGTATCGTGTCTGGTTCTGGGCTCCGTAGTACATGAAAGATAGGGAATTACTGAAGTGAGTCCAGCAAAGGGCCACAGAGATGATCAATGGCTTGGAACATCTGACATGAGGAGAGGCTGGGGGGAGCCCGGACTTCTCAGCCTGGGGGACACCAGGCTCAGGGGCATCTTATCGATGCATAAAAATGCATGATAGGAGGGAATAAAGACAAGGTGGACTCTTCTCAGTGATGCCCAGTAGCAGGATATGAGACCAGGGACAAATTAAAGCACACAAGTTCCTCTACACTTTAAATACTTCAGCAGTTTTAATTTTTCTGAAAATACTATTCTTTCTAGTAGGAATTTGCTGTAAGCTAACCATTTTTAATATATGTGTGTCTGCATAGATACATGTGTGTGTGTTTAAACACATGTTTATATATGCATATATATGTATAAATAAATACATATATTTATAGGAAAAAATAAGTGCTTTAAAAAGCATCCATGTGGAGTCCAACCTGCAGTATTTTATATTGGGGGTGCAGCCCAGCCGTGTTACTGGGGTTTTTCTCTGCTGCACCTTGACAGGCTGAAGTCCTCAGCTTCAGATGAACTCTGTGAAAGCCACACCTGTGGGCTGGTCAGAGTGCATTGCTGCTTGGTATCAAAGGGGGATTCAGGGAGGTACCTCCGAATCCTGCCAGGGTGATTAGTGTCAGTTATTTCCCTCCAAACATGTACACATAAGCGCACAAGTACTTCCTTGAAGATTTCCTGTAGTATTTGATCCTTTTGCCTTCATTTTCAACCATGGTGAATGTGTTCAGGTGTAATAGCTAGGGATAAGCAAAATTATTTCGTCTCACTGGTCTCAGATGAATAGAAAACCTTGTGCAGGATAGTTTTTAATAATCAGTATTGCAGTGGAGACCCTGTAAGAGCTCTTCCCTCATATTCATGTTTATCTTGTTAGGTGGTCAGTTAGCTCCATAGAATACCTTCAGTAAGCTGAATTAGTCTAAATCATGGGGGGAAAAAGTTTATAATACATGCCTTAAAAAAAACCTGAGCATGATGAAAATAGGTAAACATACAACTTTTTCATGTTGTGAGCTTTCCTTATGCTAAAACTTGCTGCTCTTTATTTTCTGAACTATTTAGAATTTATCTTTATTTTCTAAAAAGCCAGTAGCTCAGTGTGGACAGTATGTGTTCCCAGCAGCATTTTGAGATCTGCCTTTCATTCTGCAATGAAAGGATATTAAAGGAATACATTTCTGCCTGTTCAGAAAGGAAAAGAAATCAAGGAAGGTTAGTTTATTTTGAAAACTTTACTGCCCTACATTCCTAATCCCATGAAGTTCTCTCTTCTCTTGCAGGACTCCGAGGAGGAGGACAGTGAGTTGGAGGCCATAAATAAGAAGCTGATAAGTCCACAAAGTTTTCAAAATTTCCGGCCTTATGTCCCGGAGGAGTTTGCTGACTTCAGTGTTTACAATGCTAGCCTGGAGAACAGGGAATGGTTTTCTTCTAAATCAGACTTCATGAGTTCACGTGTTCTTGAGAAAGAGGTATCCCGCAGCCCCACCACTAGCAGTATTACTAGTGGCTACTTTTCCCACAGTGCCTCTAATGCTACTCTGTCTGACATGCTTGTTCCCTGTAGTGATAGCACAGACCAGCTAGCCACTCACACGAAGGAGGTGGACTCTAGTGATCCCTCAGGATCATCTCTTGCACATGATTTAAGATCTTCCTTGAACAAGGAATGTCAAGAGTCAGAAAAGGAGCTAGCGAGAGAAAAGTTACCTGTGCCACCACTGAAAGAAAACAGTGCCTTAACGGAACAAGTACCACTGTCCCTCAATGCCACTGACAGAGACACTCAGCAGTTCCCCAGAGCTGGATCATTCTCAGCTTTAAGTTCCTCAGATAACAAAAATACCTGTCGTACAATTGAATTTTCAGCGCGTGAAGCAACAGTTGAGCACATGACGGACATTCTGGAAGATCACTCCTTTACAGAGTTCATGGGCGTCGAAGATGGGAAGGACTTTGACCATTCCATAGCCCCACAGTTGGGTTCCCTTGTGTCTTCTAATGGAGTGAGCTCTTCAGAGCTACCCCGAGGCACTGGTGAGGAGCAGAGCACGGGCCAGCTGAGCTCTGTGGCGGCAGCAGCAGCGGGCGACTGGCGCGCGGGCGCGGTGGAGAGCCCTTTTTGCTCTGTACTGGTGGAAGAGACTGCAGAGCGTGAGACTGACCCTGATGCTTCCATAGACGATTTTATTGGGAAGGACCACATGGATGGTTCTGATGGTGAAGAAGGTGCTTCTGCAGATCAAGCCCACGCCCTGCCTAGCTGGGTGGCTGTGGGTGAGCAAGTCTGTGTTGGAAGTAATAAGGTGGGCACGGTGAGATACGTTGGAACGGTGGATTTTTCAGCTGGAATCTGGGTTGGAGTTGAGCTAAATGTTCAGCTGGGTAAGACTAAGTATGTTCTGGGTTGTCAATGCAGCTAGCGTGATCTGTTTTTAATGTACTACCTTCATACACTGTTCAGTCCTGGGAAGTACCTCCGTTCCTGTATAAGCTTGATATCCGATGCACCTCATTCTAAGCTTTCTTTTTAGAGTAGTGCTTGGCTTAATTTTTAACTGTCTTAAAGCCCTGTTGTTCTTGCGTTATGCAGAATAATGCTTTTACGTGTTGTGGGGGTTCCCATTAGTACCCAGCTATTTTTATAGATCAGAAAAACAAGCAAAGCCTAAAATTGGCAGATTTGTTTTTCAAATCCACATGCATGTCCATGGGCAGTACTAACAATGGCTATCGCTTGTCAAACAGGTTTGCTGTTTTAGGCCTCTCAAGGAACTGGTTTTGAGATAGTTTATTTTGTAAAATGAACAGACATTTGACTTTTTAAACTTTGTTAGTTAGCAAAGCAATATTTTGGGAAATCATCTTTTTGGTCACAATTCATGGCTTCCTTTCCAGGTTTTGTTCTCCCTAGTGTATGGTATGCATCTGACTTGAAGTCACTCAGCATTAACAATCTCGACTGTGTGACACGTAACCAAGGGTATTCACGCTTCAAGGCTGCAACTGTACATGCTAAAACAAGTGCCAACAACTAATTCTGTGCGTTTGTTTTCATTGAAGGGAAGCATGATGGAATTGTAAAAGGCAGAGAGTACTTCCACTGCAAACCACGACACGGTGTCTTTGTTCGTCCTGGGCGCCTCAGCAAAGCACCAGCTTCCATGAGGAAATGGAGTAGCACTTCACGGTCTCAGGCATCTTCCACTTCAGAGAAACAGAGAAGTTCTGCACTTCAAGGCTCATCACCCACTCCTAAAACAGGAGGAGAAGTCCTCTGCCGTTCGGGAGATGCAGCAGCTTCTGCTTTTTCTAGGAAGCAGGAGAACAGGAAATCTTGGATTAAGTAAACTGCAGTATTTTTGCACTTACTACACACAGCACTGTGTAGAAAACTATGGATTTTTGAAGCTATTGTACATTTTAATCTGTACATACGGAATGTGTATTCTCTAGAGTCCTTGACTTAATTCTCTAATTTT
>NW_009923007.1:0-8354 GCF_000696875.1 Nestor notabilis | reverse complement strand
TGATGTCAGCGTTTCCTTCGGGATCAGTCATGTGCGCTTGCCAGGTAAACAGTCTAGAAATAGATGGGAGGAAGGCAGCGGATGGAGCGTGCGGCTGGGCTGGAGCAGCTCTGCTTAACCCTTGCCTCCCCGCTGCCGCCCTCACAGGCGCCTTTCCCTGCCTTCAGGGGAGCAGAAACACAGAGGAGTGAAGCAAACGTGTGTCATCTGCTGTGTGGTGGCTTTGCAGCGCGGTGCCCGCTCTGGATGACAGTGCGGGCAGAGCAGAGGTAGGGCGTGTGGATTTTCCAGGCGGTGGTTGGAGCAGATGTGCTCCAGGTGAGGCCGGTGGGAGCCTCGGGTCGAGGTGCTGAGGAGCGCTGTCAGCCCAGGGGCCAGCCAGGCCAGGGACAGCTCCCTGAGCTGGGAACAGGTTAAAACCCAGGTGTTCTTTGCAAGCACAGAAGCTGGCTTAAATCTAGGGAAGCATTTCCAGCAACTGAACAACATGAGTCCAGGTACAGAAAGCTCCACAACATGCCAAGAATAGTCTTGGTTTGCTCTTTGCTCATTCACTAGAAATGTGCCTTTTCTGTGACGCTTTTCAGAGCAGTCTAGCAGTTAAATGAGTTACTACAAGAAAAACTACCTGTGCTGCTTGGGGACGGGATTTTCCAAATCCCCACTCATCCCAAACACAATTCAGAGTCTAAGCATGGCTGGGAGCCTGGCCCTCCTGTCCCCTCCCTCATCACTGATCTCAGCAGAAGAAACACAGCACCATGCAGGCTCCCGCTGGGGACAGGGACCGTGTCTTTTCCAGACAGAACAGGGTATTTTTTTCAGGCATTTTCCAGGCATGATAGTATGATAGTGTGCATAATCCATATGCCTGTGCTGTCTGGAGCAGCAGAGAAACTACAAGGGTAGAAAGCTGGGGAAAACACCCTCAGAAGCACTGCTGATGGCCAGGTGCCTACCTCTCCTTGCTCAGCACTTTCCTTTTCCCCCAGAAAACAAAGCTGCCGTCATAGCAAGTACCCATAAAATGCAAGGCATCCTGAGTGCAGAGATTAGTGGTAATTTTACAAGGACTCGAATAACGTTGGTCTGCAGGGTGCAGCACTGCCTTGAAAGGGAACAGCAGACATTTCCCCTGGAAGCAAGTTTCCCCTTTAGAGCAGTTTACGGCCGAGGCACAGTGTCAGATTGTGGCACAAATATACTGCCAGCCTTTGGGTTGGGAGACAGACATTTGATACGTCTTTCTGTTGCTGAAATGCGCTGCCCAGACACGACTCCCAGCACGGTTATTTTTTGAAGCATTATGTAATTGGATTGCATGGTCAGTAGTGCTTCCTTAACAAGCCTTTCAGCAAACCCTCTGCCTGCCGCAGCCAATCCTCAACCCTTACATACACACTAACTCACGCAGGCTCAGTCTGGAGTAAACTCGCTGCTAAATACAGTTAGAAAACAGATTAAACCAGGCTGGGAATAGATCACCCGCTCCCCATGCTACGTGAGACGTGGTGCGGCTGAGCCCTGGGTGCTGCTGGTGTGACAACGGGCTCATGCTGGTGTCTCCCAGCCAAAGGGTAGCCTTCTCTGCTGTGCATGTCTCTTATGGGGGGAAAAAGACCTGCTTTTTGGAGCATGGATGGGCAACCAAATGTGGGCCTGGTCCCAGTGTCCCTGTCTTCTCTTGCCCTGCCATGATGGCCATGATGGTCCCTGTCGGGGACCAGCTTTGGGGAACCTCTCCTATGGCCCTCAGGCCCAGAAAGACACCAGGGCCGCTAGCTCCCGGGTTTCAGTGTGAGCTGAAGTGCTGACTTAGGAGCTGAGTCTCCAGCTCCCTTCATGGTGAGGCTGTTCACCAGTCCTGCACTGCAGGCAGCAGCAGTGCCCAGCCCAGCCCTGCGAGGGGTTTGCTGGATAGTCCCTCTCCTCTGGCCGCGGTCAGCCGGCGGACTCTGGGTCTGCTGAGTCATGGCTTCCTGTTTGTGATTGCTGACTGGTGGCAGCAGTTGCAGAAGCAATAAGAGATATTAAAAAGTGTGAACTTCCACTGGGACCAGAAGATACAATTAGGACTGTGCCAAGAAACACAGTGCAGCGAGCTGTTGTTTAAAGAGATGCGTAGCACTGCAACCCCTGCAACTGCAGGAAATAGGAAAAATGAGCATCACTAGACTTTTATCATCTCTGAACACAAATAAAAATTGCCTTTGACTTCTGAAGTTCACTCTGGCTCTTTTCCATGCTCCTCCTCAGAGCGTTTGATCCAGCCTTCCAGTCTGTGTCTCCTCTACCTGCTGCTGGTGCTGAGACGCAGGAATCTTTGTTTCTTGCTTTCACTGGAGACTGATTCTCCATGGAAAGCCTACGTGCTACTTTGTAAAAAGGGGTGGCTTTAGAAAGTTTGCACAACTGTAATGTTATTTCCATTCTTTTTTAAATGGGAAATATCTCTGGGGAGAAGCATGAAAGTATATGGAGAAGGTGCTCTTTGATCATTAAGATCTAAATGCAGCATCCAAACAGCGTGTCTGTTTCTTCATATTATGCTGAAACTCATCCTCAAGTTAGCTGCTCCTGGGTGGGCATTTTCCTGTTTCTCCTTTCTTGGCTTAAACTTCTCCAAGCATTGCCACCGGTTTCATTTCTAGCCCTGGTGATGACTGTCTCCAAAAGTTACTTCTCCACCCTATTGTTTACTGTATTTATACCAGCCTTTCAATTCGTGTTTTAATTCCATAGTAACTTTTTTTAGCCTTGCTGTCAGAATATGCGTCCTGGTTATTCAGTTAAGGACAGGAATTAGAGGATGGTGTTCTATGGATTGTGTGTCACTGGAGGACAGAAAATGCGCGTAGGCACATCTTTTCTGGATCGGAGCTATGAAAGTTTGCAGCTAAGAAAAAAAAATCATTTGTGCACTGGCATTAGACTGATTTTATTTTATTTTTTTTTAACGCTATGATGGACATAAGGCTGAGGACAGGCACAGAGAACACACATTAGGGGCAGACAAAAAGAAACACCCCACAACCTCAGTTATTTCAGCAAATAGCAAAAGTGGATTGAGAGTAGATGAAGAGGAGGAGGAGGCAATAGTGAACACACAACACGGTTCAAGCTGGCAAGGAGCCCTTTCTTGAAGAATGTAAGTTTAACCTTTACCATTCAAGTGTCTGGGCTTAAGTGTCATTATGAGCAATACTTTCCTCCAGCACAGCCTCTCCTGCCTGGAGGAGGGTTCTGTGCAGCCTTGTCAGTTTTCCCCATTCCTTTACTGACTATAAAAATGGGCCTGTCTGTGTATGCTCAGCAAAGTTACTTTAGTCACAGTGCCTCACTTGGCAAAGCAAGGATGGCGCTGGAGGGGTCCAGGGAGGATCTGCCCCATCCTGGGGTGGCCAATGCAGGCTCTGCTGCAGCTATGGCCTGATACAGCAAGTGCTGTGCCAGAACAGTGTTCCCTGCCTGAAACTAGGTTAAAGATTTTGTGCCCCAGGCTCCCCAGTGGAGCCTGCTGGCTGGGGCAGCGGCTTCTCCTAAACCACTACCTGCAGCCAGCCATTGCGTTCAGGGCTTTCAGCTGCCAGCTTCAGGAGCCCCCACACCAGGTACCACTGCCCTTCCCACCAGCTTGTTTTGGCCACAGGAAGAAAGAGGATCTGCTGGCGAATTGCTTTTGTGAGAAGCGAACTAAAATGAGGAGGAGGGAGGGATGGGCCTGTTGTTGTCGTTGTTGTCATCGTCATCACACACACACACACATACACACACACCCCTCCCCTGCTAATCTCACCTTTTGATGGAGGCAGCATAGGAAAAAAATTAGAGAGACAGCAGCAGACAAACATCAGACCTGGCTGCAAATGGACAGGCTAGATGTGCCCCCCCAAATCATCTCCAGCTGTAAGACACTTCAGGGCTGATAGAAACCACACGCATCCCAGGCATAACCTAATCTGCAAAGCTGCATTCCAATAAGAATGGAGCATGGACCTGAAAGAAATACAGCCTGGGATTCACGCCTTGGGCTGGGTGCTGGGGTGGGGGTGACCCCTTCACTGGGTGCAGGGCTGAGGTGCAGGGGGGGCCGCGGGGCCCCCAGCCATTGCTGTGTCTCCCCGGCGCTCGGCTCCCTGTCCCAGCCCACCCAGGGCACAAATCAAAGCGGCTGTGCCGGCTAATAGGGGAGGGTTGGGGTTAGCTGCAGGGTACATCACCGGCTGGAATCCGAATTTCAATAAGCATGCCTCACATGTCAAATGTGCTTATGTTAAATACAGGTAATGCTGTGGGTGTACGTTTGAGAGCATGATTCTTTCAGATTTCTTGTCTGATTAATTTTGCATCTTGTGTTGGTGATTTTTCCATGCAAAGTAGTACAGGTTTTAGAGGAATAAGAGCTTACATTCAGAAAGAGGTAAAGATGAACTATTTCATTAACTGTAGCAAAGATGCTATGTCGGATCAGATTTCTCACTGCTTACAACTTGGGTTTTGAATATGTGGTTACTGTATAGCAAGTACTGGTATTCACTCACAGAATAATTTGATGCAGGCTTTTCTGCAAATCTCCATCTTAATTCTAAAATAATTTGGAGGGGAAGAAGGCGGATGTTTTCGAAGGAATGTTTGGTACCTGTCTTGCAATGAAAGATGAAAGGTTTGCAGTGCTGTCCCTCGATCCTGGCCCACATGGGGGATGACGATGGGAATGCACCAGCCCTAGGCCAGGGTCCCTCCGCCACCAGCTCAGCCTGAAGGACCCAGACTAGCCCCAAGATAAGCCAGGTTGTTTTAGTCACTATGCTGACACACTGCGATTGTTGTGGAAGCTACCCTGTAAACAAGAATTCTTCTCAGTACTGAAAACACTTTTTTTTCTTTCTAATTTTGTGGGAACTGTAATGTTATTTTGTAACTTATTTCCCTCTTTTTTTCCCTTTAAGATGGTTCCCAAACATTTATTGTGGGATTTTTCATTTAAAATAGTTTTCTAGGGAAATTACTGTGACAGTGATTTAATTGTTTAATTAAAATCTGACATTGATGACAACATAAATACAATAGGCATGAGGTGATACAGGCATTAAACAAGTGCAATTGTGGAATACATCCATAGAGTACTCCAAACACACAGAACAGCTCACAAAGAAATGATGTTCAATATTTATTAGGTTAGTGAGTCCTAATTAAATGCCAAGACTTTTTTCTCCATTTCTCTAAAAAAGCAAAGAAACATATAGATGTATTCCAAGTGTTTATTTCCATCACAAACACATCTATTCATGTTGTGTTGTGGCCTGCCAAAAAAGCAAATTCATATTAAAAACTGCTAGTTGACTTCAGGGGTATTTACTCAGCCTGACTACAGTAACCTAGCCAGAGGTTTGGAGATAGCTGGAATAGCCCAGTGATGCCCTGCCACTCCCTGTGGCTATAGTAAGTCCAGTGATTACAACATAGACAGATTTATTTTAATAATTGGGTAAAAATGCAGAAATATATTGAAGACAAAAGAAAAGAACAAACCTTCCTCTGAATTCCTCCCCCCTAGCTCAAATCTCTCCCATATCCTACAGCATGTACCTCTTCTAGAAAAATATGTATGCCCCTTCTCTAGCGTACCGCCACATCTCAGCAATAAAGGAGGCAGCCCCCTGCCCCTTAAACCATGCGTACATGCCTCCAGAAGAAATTCCCGTTATCTGGCTAGAACTGCTCAGCAGTGTGCATCTCAGCCCTCTCCTTCAGAGTCCTGCTGCATTTCTGCATCCCAACAATGAACATGCTGCTGTTGGAATATCCCTTTCCATGCCTCTTGCTGAGCATCTTTAAATGGTATCAGATCACTTCTGCAGCTTAGACACCCCTTTGCAATCAGTTGCTGCTGATCCTCTGCCCTTTCCCCCTTCCCAAACCCCTAAATAACTGCAATCTGCTCCAGCCTAATCCATGTCAGCCTTCCCCCCTTCTTGTATGCAACTTCATGCAAGCAAACTTTCTAAATGAAAAGACAGCTTACCTGGGCAATGCTCAGAGCATAAGTAGTAACAACTGATAAAGGCAAACATCCCAACTCCAGTACAGGGATTTGATTGCAAATTTCCATTGCAAAGGAGTAGAGGGAACTGGAAATCTGACAAATGCCTTCAAATTGACCTGTGTTTTCACAATGCGCGCCGTGTTTAAAATGAATGGCAGACTTTATCATTTGGAGCTCCTTCAAGGACTCTGGCCTTCTACGCTTTGTTCTGATTCTTCAGACACATTTCCAAGAAGCACAAAGCTACATAAGTGGATGAAATTATGGAGATCTTTTTCTAAGCAGGATTTCTCCCTCCTCCCCCCAGTAATTTTTAAAGCCTGAATTTAACAAGCCAGCCTGGAATGTCTTTCTTATTCTATCCATACATTAGTCCCTCATGTCCAGACGGCCCCTTCGAAGCATCAGCCTGCTCCGCACAGCACCGGGAGGAGGGAGGCAGCGTGCAGCCGCCTTGTGCTGAGCAACAGGACATGGCTGTGGTCCCTAAAAATTCACCCTAGCCAACTGCTTCCACCACAGCCCCGGGCAGATCTGGCCCAGGACAGAGCTGCTCCAAAGCCACTCAACAGCCAAGTCCTATTTCTAAGGGAGGACCCGGTCTCCCCACAGAACCCAGGGAACTGAAGCTGCTTTACCTCTGTTTTACATGTCCAAGATAACAACCATCTTTTCTGAAAGTTAGGTCCAGAAAGCCATATACGCTGCCTCACAAAAACCTTTTGCTTCGAAGTTGTTCCTCCAATCTGTATACATTTCTGCAAATAATAACTTTCCTTAAAAACACTGGTATTAGTTCCATCTGTTCAAAGTAACAGAACTGGAACTATACAATTCTATGTGCAAATAGATCAGATATGATGGGAGACAAAAAAAAAATAGAGTTAACCTAGTAATTCAACTGCATCTTTAACAAGTTTCCTATGGGAAAAATCAGTCTTCTTTTCCCCACAGATCTGATACTGAGATCTTCTTTCTACTAAGCACATTAAAGGCTATTTGGACCAAAAATCCTATCTATGCATGTGTAGAGATACGTACACAGAACCAAGCAGTATCTGTAGCATTACAGATGAGGCTGTATCAAGATTTCTAATTAAAGCAAGGGTCGTCCCTTCTTGTATTTTAGCGACTGTCTTTTTTAGCGATTGTCTTTTTGCCTAGAACAAAGAAACCTTAAGGGAAGTAAATTTTCAAGGAGAAACGCATGCACGTATGTGTAATCGTACTTAATGATTCCTGTACAGATTATTCCTCAATTCTTTAGATTTACTTTGGTACTTGTGCAGTGGTTTATCTGGCTTGTCCTGCAGCCATCACTTGTTCAGTCCCTTTTCACACACATACACGCACACACCTTATTACCTCTTTCTGCCCCTCAGTAGAACTGGGAGCTCTTCTATCTCCCAGGCTCTGGATGGCTGTGTCCAGAACATGGGGCAAACCTCTGTCATCGCTCCTTGTGGCCGTTCCCCTCCCCAGCCTCATCTTCTGCCCTCGCCAGGAGGGGAGGGAAGATGTCCTAGGACTTGACCCCAGCACAGAGCCTGCACAGGCTGGACCCAGCTCCCAGGAGGGTGGGGGTCCACAGAGTGCACTCCCCGCTCAACCCCTGCGGCCCTGTGTGCCTCTGACCCCGGCGCCCGCTGCCCTCCTCCCTTTCGGAGCACTTGGGATCACCCCGGGAGCGTGAAAGGACAAGAATGCAGGAGCAGCAAGAGGCTGTCGCAGGCAGGAGGGCGCAGCGCAGCACGGCCGGAGGAGCAACAGAGCCGCCGAACAGGGGGATGTTTGGTTTGTGTTAACTACCCAGACAGATGCACTCCGGCATGTTTGCATTTATGGGATCCATATGTTGTCATGGGAAATTAGAGGACAGCAACACAAACCTAGAATTCGCGATGCAAATGCAAAGAAAATGTATATGGCTACCAGACTGCATTTGCACATGTTCCTGTGAAGGTGCCTGTTTATGGAGCATCGACGGTTACTAGATTTACTTGCCACCTTCTCCACATATTTACTTTTTCTTTGCTCTGCAAAAAGTGTGTACACAGGCAGCACTCATTCCCAGCCCGGTCCACCAGATCTACAGCCTCTGGTGAAAACATGCACTCCTTCTAAGTTACACCAAGTACCAAAAGACAAGGGTTACTTTATTCTCACCTCAACTTCATCATCCAAACACGTTTGTTTCATATTCAGCACAAACAACAGTTACAAATTACATGCACCTTTACAGACAGCGCATGAAGCAGCCCTGAAAAATCCGACCTGCTCCAAAGCTTGTCAGTTTTGGTTTCGGCTT
>NW_009923006.1:0-6961 GCF_000696875.1 Nestor notabilis | reverse complement strand
CTTTCCAACCCTAACTATTCTATGATTCATGCCCCTTTGTTAAACCTCATTTCAGCAAGACATGGCCAAAAGAAATGTCGAAAGAAATTCAATGGACCCCTGTCGCCATCTAAAGGTTGCAACAAAAACAGTCTCTGACTGATGGAACAGCCACGCTGAAGGTAACGGGATTCTTTGGGATTACAAACTTCCTGTCACTAGAGAAGTGATTAGATAAGTAGCAATCAACATTCCAAAGGGCTGCTGAGAGTCAGAGGGCAGAAGACAACCTAGGAACCCATTGCTATATGTTTCCCATATACTGCCAGGTCAATTGTCAATCTCAAAGTCGTTCCTGTGTAATAATGTCCTAACCAAGTAGACATAATACACAGAGTATTAGTCTACTTAGGACAACTACAGAAAATGGACTTCCTCGTTAGAAAACATCAATATTGGTGAGAAAAAAACCCACAGATTTCATCAACATTTTTTTAATTCAGTGTTTCAGGTCAGATACAATAGGAAGACAGGACAACAGCCTCATGAGTAGATACACCGTTGCTTTTGCTGGCTGTCTTTTATATGTAGCACTTTCTAACAGTAGATTCACAGGTTTTATTGTTCTCCCTCCTCTGTTTCATAGTTGTGAGTGAAAATAAACTCTTGAGTTCCTAAGAGGATTGGCATACAACATTGCTCAGGGAAAAACTAAGACTTCCAGCTGAGAGGGGAAGCTAAGTATCTATGACAGTAAGCACTGCGTATTACAGAAAATGCTTTCATGATGCTGTACCTGAAGTACTGTTTGTGCAGTTTTCCACCTCCTCTCATCCTCAAATTCTTGCTAAACAAATTTATCACTGGATATTCAATTTTCCCACTGCTCTTCTGCAAGTACAAACAGATCAGCAAATGCTTGTTTCAGGTGCTGAAACAAACAGCGGGCAATAATTCTAGAGGCAAATTTAATGGAAATACCAGATAAATACCAATAAATTTAGCAGGAAATACCATCTGAGGGCTTGGGGTTTGGTAATATAAATTTCTGCAATTGAAGCATCTGACCCTCTCCCCACAAACACTTTTAACTTGTAGCTAATTAAGGCACTGTGAGCCACAGGCCTCTTCCTAGCAACTGCCAGACGTGTTAAATGACATGGTCTGTAGAACTAGAAAGCAGTAGCTAAATAGTAGCTAAATGGGCAAAAATCCTGATATGCCAGAAAGGGTAGGTAACCAGGAGATGCTCTCAGGTCAGCACTGTAATGTTAGTACTTACAGAATCAAGCTGCTGCTTGGCCTGTGCTGAGGTGAGGAGATTCTGCACCATGTTGTTGATTTTCTCCCAGCTGAGATCCAAACTGGAATTTAACCTACCAAAAGAGATCCAACAGTCACATCTCCGTTCCCCTCTGGAGTGACATTATTTCTAATGCCTCATTCGTCACATCCTTTCAAACCATCACGCAAAAGCTTGATGATCCCTTCACCCCCTCCTATCAAATCTCCAAATAGGGATGCACACAAATAATTCGTTCGTCTCTTTTCCCCTCCAGGCCACCTATTTCTTCCTGCCATTTTCTTTAGGTTTGATACTCCCAGGGGAGCATTCATGGCTTCTCATCCCCAGCTCCTCCTTAATTACTGCCCTCCGTTCTGTTTTCCACCGCAATCAGCGCTCTCTTCCCTGTATAGCTGTGCTTCCCTGCCTCCCGTTGTCCTCCAGTCCTCTCTGTTTCTCTGTGTATTCCATGAATACTTTCCCCCCACACCTCTGTCTTTGTTTCCAATTTCTCCTTTGAAAGAGGAAACCCTTTTCTCCCCCCCTCCTCTTTTCTGTTGCTTGCTGCCCCTGCCCAGAGCAAAGGTTTCACCCCACCAGCCCTGCCCTCCTGTGCAAAATGCAGGGTCTACATTTCTGAAAGGACACAAGACAGACAAGTCTGCCACGCACCTAAAGCAGTGTTGATATTATTGCCATTATCTTCATGCAGTCTGGGCACATACTGCCATGGGAGCCAGTACCAACATAAAAACAGGAAAGAAATGAAGATACAGGGTAAGACTGAATTGCAGTACTTTCCTGCTAGGAGGTTAAGATTCCAGCGCCTAACTGCAGGCAGCTTTTCTGGCATTTTGGACATGAACGAGCACCCAAATTCCCACGGAAAGCAGGGAAATGGGAGGGAAGACCAACAGGAGAATCATGTTCTTTTGAGGCAGCAGCAGCCCACGAAGGATAACCCATAGCATCTCAAATGGTATCAAGCTCCTGTGCTTAGCACCTGAAAATCTAAATGGGTTTCCTGCCCATTCTGCCTTTGAGAATCATACAGCGTAAAATTGGTTAACCAGAACATGTTTATAAATTTCTGTTCTAAATGTATAGAAAGTATTGTTTTGTTAGCTAGGACTTTCTAACAGTTTTTCTTAAGACTAGTATTCTCTATACCAGCAATTTATGCACAAACTCCAGCTTTTCATGTGAAATAATGGCATTCCTAGTTTGTAGAGTAATTACAAGAACTTTCTGAAGGAATCAATGCAAAATTGAGTCTGCAGAAAGGATGATCCTCTCTGTTCAAAGCTATTCTAAGCTGCAGTGGACTCAGATTAACAAAATTCAAAATCAGTTTTGTTGCTTCTTCTGCATAATCCAATCCATAATGCAGTGAGAAGGATGAAAATGTAATCATTTTAGACTGCTACTGCTGCTTCAGGAAACAATAAACCCTAGCAAGAATGGGCACTGGAAGGATTTATAAAGATATGAAAACATTAAGACCCCCAAGAGATGAGTTAGAATGGGCAGAGTGAAAAAACAAGGCTTGTACATGAGAATAAGAAAATGCACAGAAAGCAAACACATCGTCAAATACAACTGGTACAAAAACCCTTCAAAATCTTTCAGGTACCTTTCAGGCTCCTTTCACATGATCTGTGGATGAAGGTACATAATTGATCACAAAATTTTGCTATTAGGGCTTCTAACCTGCTTATGCAGAGAGATTATTCTTACTGTCTGTGATTAAGAAGTTTAATTGTTAGGATAGTACATATTTTATAGGTACATTCTCTGCAGCAATTCCATATCCAAAAGAGCACATGTGCATCCCCCTTGGCTCAAAGAGATAGTCAGACTCCAGTCCTCACAAAGTTGCTTCTAAGTAGCTGAATTCCTTCCTTCTTCAGACACATATGGTAATTACTAGTTTCAGGCAACTTACTGGAAAATGAGAAGTTTTCATCACTAATTATCCACGCACACCAGGATATGCAGGAGTCAGCTTGCGCTCTGGGAACAGAAAATCTTTTGTATTCTCTTCATAAAATGCAAAGTCACTCACTACTGAAAGAACAAAAAAACACCCACAGAAAAAATAGCTGTCAAGATTGTTACATGGAAATTTCATTAATAGCTGTGCAGTGAAAACTCAGTAAATTATGAATGTCCTTGACAGAATGCTGCCACTCTTATGCATAAAGATGCTGTCAGTAATTGGTGGTGACTGGGACATGAATGGGCATAGGAAGAGTGGTACAAGAATGGCAGATGCTCAGCATGATTCAGAATTATTTGATGCAGGAGATGTTTAAGACGGCAGTTCCTTTTTAATAGACTGCCCTCCTCTGCATCAGGGAACCTTTCAGTTCAAATTCTTGAGGGTGACAGCAAACAAACCCACAGAAAACCAGCAAGCCCCACAACCATTTGGTTCTGTAATTGTTTACAAGAAAGAACACAGCAACGTCAGATCTTCTTTTGCCTGCTTGACTGAGAGAATAACTGCTTCCAGCATATGGCTTACCCACTTTTGTCTCCAGCACTCTGACTATGCTGCAATTGATTACTTTATCTTCTAAATATGAAATAAAGAGGGGAAAAGGGAGGTAAACCTTTCATGCTTTTATTAGTTTTGGAAGATTTGGCTTAGCAGAGCAGCACTGAAGTTCAATGCTGTCATTAAACATGATGTGGCTTTCCAACCACCACAAGTGCCCCAAAATATTTCGGTGATGGAGATAACTGCAAGGCTTGAAGGGAAACTACCTACTTACAGTGTAGAGAATGTTCAAAGCTGTGACAGAAGATGTATAATATATACAGATGATGTATAATGCATGTTTTATGAAGTATGTATAATGCATGTGCTTACACACACCCTGCTAAATCTTGGTCCAGCTGATTTCTCAGTGCTTTCAGTATGACCAGGAGTCATTTCCTTAGGCAAACAACTAATTATTCTAATCAGCTGCCCGCAGCAATAAAATAAAAAAGGTTGAAATGAGATTTGCAGTATTCCAATGTTTGTTTGGCAAATGTGTCATCATAAAATAGTGTTGAAAGACAGCCACCATTACTTTTGAAATTAATTCCCTCTGGTAAGCCAGCGTGTAGTAAAGGGACATCATGTAATGTGGCCATCTAACCACGCTGCATGACTCCAGCGCCCCACTAACTGAAGCGTAAGTATCTACATGTTAAAAGCAGGTCTAAGTATCTGCAAATGAAAAGCAGGTGAGGATCCCTCAGGGAGGAGGAACAAATGAAAGCTTTGGCTTTAATGAAACCATCTCATTACCATGATGGAAGCCTCTGGTACACCAACATTAATCAAACGGGGACGTGATGCAGTGGAACCCTGCTTGGGAGTGAGGCTCAATGGAAAGTACTGCAGGGATGGATAATAAAACTTACACTGGGATTAACATATCATACACATGCAGTGTCTTGTTTTGCTCACTCACTAGCAAACACACTAATATAATGCAAGTGCTGTTATCTGAACTCTGAGATCTGCAGCTGGCCATCCCATCAGTGCCTGTGCACAGACGGGTGTAGATGAGGGAGGAAGCAAACTCCATACTGTGTACTAAGGACACATGTTCACTTCTAATCAGACTAAAAACAAACCATGCAATTGGGTGATTTCTAGACAAAGCTATGGCAGAAGGAAGAAAAAATTCAGAAAAAGTTAATAACACTTTTGATCCCATTCAAACTTTCATCATTCTAGCCACACTGCTTGTAAGGACTGTCTTTCTAATGGATCCCAGCTTTACAATCACCAGGAAAAAACTCTTGTGAGCTTACGATACTACCACAAGAAGGCAGTCAGTCAGTTTTGCCATGTAAGGTCTGGCTTCTGATGTAGTAAGGACACAGGTAGGCACTGGTTCCTCTCATATATACTTACTTTTTCTGAATATATTTTTAATTTATAAAGTTGAAAGTGGACAACATACCCCACTGTACAAAAAGTAAGCAAAATCTCTAAGCTGCATATTTTTGCAAAGCCAAAAAACAAAACAAAACAAAACAAAACAGGGGAGGGAACCACCTGAAGTTTGATTATTTATTCTAG
Source organism: Nestor notabilis (assembly GCF_000696875.1). NCBI lineage: Eukaryota > Metazoa > Chordata > Aves > Psittaciformes > Psittacidae > Nestor > Nestor notabilis. The sequence goes on along the minus strand of NW_009923006.1, from coordinate 1,613 downwards.
TATTATTAATATTAGAATAGAAGCACACAGGAAGGAAAGACCAGCACAAGATAACTCTCTGTGGTTGGCACCTGATGGACTCATAGGACAGTCAGTGGCTTCTGGCTTGACCTTCTGTTAAACTTTACAGGAGTAGCTTGCTCCAAAAGGGCAAAAACGTGAGACCTACCAAGGACAAAGGAATGATAACTGAATTAAAGCTGAGGGATGAAAACTTTTTAAGTTAATACAACACCTGCTCCTGCAGGTATGACTGAAAAACTGGCCAAAGTTTACCAGCAAGGATGAAACAGAATGTAGACAGAACATTGTTATAAACAATTTTATTCTCTCCCATATCCCCCTACAAACAATAAATAAGATTTTGGCTTTTAAAAGACTGCCTCATCATTAAATTCATGACTTCTCACAGACTTCAAACTAAAGAATTGCTGACCAAGGACATGAAAAGTAGAGCTGCCAGGTTAGCCTAGGGGTACCCTAGGTGTCGGAACACAGACTCACCTAAGGAGAGAAAAATCATGTAACTGACTCAAGGGGAGGTAGTAGAGGCTGACACTCAAATGGCTCCATCCAGAGCAAGGTGCAAGGGGAACAGTGTGCATTGTTTGTTATTGGGAAAACAGGAGAGAGGCACTCTGTCTCTTTGTGTCGACGCAAGGTGCACACACTGAGAAAAACATCATGTTTCTCAGGAGGAAACACACCAGGATGTGTAATGTTTGAGAAGAAAAAAACCCCATACATTGACATGAGACTCCTCAGTCCAGTCTTATGCAAGTCCAAGTCTTCAGGACTCTACCTCAGAAAGGACTCAGCAGGCCCTTGTCTTTATTACTGATAATCTCAAAAGCGTGCCAGATTAAGATCTACCATTGGGAGTTCTCTCATTTTGTATTTTTGACTTTTCTGTTATCTCTTGTAAAAAAGGACTGATTCCATAGACCTTAGCATTACACAGAAGAAAATCATTTCATACCCACAAGGAAATGAATGAGTGAAAACCATCAATTTTTTTTTTATGTAATGAGAAAGCCTCTAATGACCAACATTTTACTACTGCCCATTTGCACAACAGCAATGATCCCCTTTATTAAATAAATATCACACAGCAAGAAAAACCTCACATTTAATCTAACCTTCTCCTTGCTCACCCGTTCTAGTAGAGTTTGTGCCTGCCACCCCAAGGAACCTGTCAGTGCCTCCTGTTTGGAGGAAGAGGTAAGTAACCCACGGATCAGAAACGACGGCTGCAGCGAGGGTATGCCTTCACAGGGGCGTTATCACTGCAAAAGTACAGCCACAATTTACATCAACTTCCATCCCCAGGTGAGAACCAAGCTGCTGAAAGCCAGACAGCTCCCCAAGAGCTCGTAGAACTGAAGGTGCGCCCGCAGATGCACGTACACACAGATACTCAAAACGCCGTATATAAATACACAGTTGCGCACACACACAGAGTACACATACGAGTGTACATCTGTTCACATGCGTGTAGCTCCGTTGTGCGCTGCGTCACCCCTGGGTCCCCGAATAACCGCGCTCACACGGTCCGACTCCCCGCGCCTCGCCGCCCCGGACGGCCCTCACGCCTGCTGCCCGCTCCTCCGCCC
>NW_009923005.1:19673-23265 GCF_000696875.1 Nestor notabilis | reverse complement strand
CCCTAACTATTCTATGATTCTATAAATAATATATGAAAATCGGGAAGCTCCTGAATCTAACTCCTTCCAGAGAAACACAATGATGTGCATAATATCTGCCTCCTCCCCACTGTCAAATGCATGCTAAATAGCAGTTTTCATTGGTAGTAGTCAACAAGAACTGTCTTAAAAACATCTGAATAGCAAATTGACTTCCTGTAAATAATTTTCTTTTTCATCAAACTGCTATTTTCTTCTTAGAAAGCCATGATCAGCTGAAGCTCATCAGTTTCTAATTAGTTTTCAGATGATTATTGTTAAAACCAATAACGGTTTTCTTTGTTACTGAGTGCTGGAACACTTCTGTGAAGAGGGTCTAACAACAGACTCTCACAGCAAAAAACTTGCTGTTTTCCTCTCCAGGATTCCTAACAGTATAAACTATGCAAGGCACATGGGGATGGAGTTCAGTGGGAGCTGGGAAGGTGAAAAAGGAGGCCTGAACTCACCGCAGCGAAGGGTCTTATGAGGCACAAATTGCCAGCATGTGCCTTTTTAGGTGCTTTTCATATATTTAATATCTTATTTATAATATGTATTTAATATGTGTAGTTTAATATAACAAAACTGAAATAACAGGATCCTGGTGGGGAAGCTGCACTGACATAATGTTTCATGTGAAATCCGTCTGATGTCCTAGAGGATGTAACAGGGTAAAAAGAGCGAGGAAATGGGCATCTCTCAAATTCATCACGCTTGTTCTGGAGCATCCGTGAAAAAGTATCTCACAGGGGACATCTGGCAGAGCTGAGTTTCAGACAAGAGCTACATATGACCCTCCTCCAAAGCACCAGGGAATACTCCCAAAAAAGCTGCAAGTCAAAGCCATGAATTACTATTCAGGCTCATTCCTGTAGAGACATGCCAGTGGATGGGCTTGGTTAGCTCCACTTAGCGCAGGGAGAAGGAAATCTCGCCTCCTGGAGGCAGAAAACACTTGCATGAAGTCAGAAGATTTGACACAACTTTGGATTTTTTCCAGGCACAGGACTGAGATTGACTCTCACACTTCATCCAGACAGGGCACAGTATGCACCACACCAAGCTTTGAATGGAGCCTGAAGTTTTCCAGCTAATGTAAATTTCAGACCTGACAAAGACTAAAATTTAATTTAGATGGATTTTGAGTTAGGCAGATTTTCAGTGTAGGGTTTTTTTTAATTTTTTTTTCCCTTTGGTTGCAGCAGCAGATGCTAGTGAATCGTTTGCAGAAGGATTTACAGTTGCCGAAGAATGGTCACCACTCAAGAAACTAATAGCTTTGATTCTGCAGTTCAAGTTGCGTCTGCTGGCTGCACACGTTTGCTGGGGTTTTCCTGGCTGATGCCTCTGTCCTGGTTTGGCTTCCTGTCAGGACATTAAATTTTCAGAAAATACTGAACAAGCAGCAAGCATCACACAGCAGCTCTGAGTTTTACAAGGTTAAATATTTGTGCTAAAACGTGAAACTTTTGGAAGTGAAAAATATCCAAACAAGTAAACAAACAAGAAACAACTTTGGAGTAAAGCTGCAACATTAATATTCCTGCATATCTGCAAACCATTATTTGCTTTATTTGACTAGCTGCAGCGAGAATGTAATTGTTGAATAATGATGAGCTTCTTTAAAAAGCCATGAAATGGGCATAATCCTCCATCTTTCAATAGCATTTACACTACTGATGATCTTTTATGGGCTGTGCAGCTATTCCTTATATTTTGTGAAATTAAAATTGCAATGTCTGAAAATATAAATCCTGAACAATACCATGGTGACACTTTTGATCTTACAAGACATCATGAAGGTTGTCATAACCCTTATCAGCTGTCCCTCCCTCTGTACAGGCAAGTTATGGCACCAAAATTTGTCTCTCCCCTCCCCAGGACTGAGGAAGGTCTCTGGAGAAGCACAGACCCTCTGGTGACACCCTTGCAGCTTGCATGCTTTGCAGAGATCTAGCTGGGAAGAACTCTGCACTTATTTTAAAGCATTTTTCAAACAAAGGGATATTGCATACAAATGTCATCTGCCAACTTTGCAGGTAGGTCTGAGCTGTGTTTAGCTCTGTCAGCCATGCACTTGGTTTCAAAGTGGTTTATGGACCCATAAAAGAGACTGCAATCCCACAACAACGCTGTGATGCAAACCAAAAGCTGTACATTCCTGTTCTGCATAGCTGTCGCCCTGCGTGCAGCCACAAGCCTTGGGAGTTGCCTCTGGTCATAAATCAGGGCGTTTGTTTTGGAAGTGGATAAACAAGTTGCAAAAAAACATGCACTGAAGATCTGTCAAACCCCAGGGAGCTTGTTTTAAATTCACATATGGGAAGAAGATTTCTGTATCTGTTTCTCATGCTCCTTGGAGCAGACTTCCTGCAGTTACCAAAGAATTGACCTGGAGATCAACTCAAAACAACATCTAAGAGGAGTCCTACCAGAACCAACTTGTACATCTCAGTGTGGTCTTGTCACATCTCATCCCAGACCAGCCCTACACAAACCACTGTTGATCAAATCATCCCCTACTCTGCTGCTAAAAATATATTGTTTCATTTATTCAAAACTCTTCACAGGCCTCCTGGATGTTTAATCAGTGAATACAAGCTCCTCGGTTGGGGAGAAACTCAAGATTCAATATGACTTTAAAGAAACTGGCAACATAACTACCTGATTAGATATGGGAACTGTTATTATCATTTTAATACCAAACTTGCTGTCTCTCTCCATTTCCTATGGTCTATTTTCTTATTTTCCCTGCTCTACAAGATGTGCCCTTCAGTTATTAGGAAGAACTCTCTCCTCAGATCAAAAATGAAACTCCAAAGCCCACTGCCTTGCAAAGACCAAAAAATTCTCTGCTTCTCCTTCTTGTGCGAATTCATCGTAATATTTAGAGGTATATTTTCAGAAATCCTTGGAGGAAAAGTCCTACCAAGTGTTGTGAAAGTGTGACTTTTTAATTTATTTATTTTTTTACTTTTGAAGATAGTTATTTCTTTTCCAGGTTTGTTTTTTTAGGTAGGTTAAGATAAAAACTGAAAAACCAAACCAACCAACCAAACTCACATAAACATAAAAGAACTAATGGAAATAGAAGATACTCTTTATTTAAATATTGGTTTAACTCCTATTAATTCCCATATGCTTTTTTAGGAGAGACAATTAAATAAACATTCAGGTAATCTATGTAAGAACGTTAATTTTAGAATGAAGAGACCCCTAATTCACACATACTATTTATTTCTTTAGAAGTCATCTGGAAAATAAGTACAAGACTTAAATATTTCACTGTTAAATATTATACTGCTTCAATCCAAAATCCCTCGTATTTAATTGCAAGGAAGAATTTTCACAGTGGTTAAAGAAAACTGCCACATGAAAGTTAAAGGAAACTTTAACATAGTTTAGCACTCACATACTCAAATAACACCTAGTATTCACTTAGTATTTGCTATGTGCTATATCAAGCAACCTTCTTCAAAGCCTAATTGTAAATATTGAAGAACAAGACCTTCCTCTGCTGCGTGCATTTGAACCCGGGGGCTCAGCTCTCCTCCTTTAGTGATGCAGTCAG
>NW_009923005.1:15277-19642 GCF_000696875.1 Nestor notabilis | reverse complement strand
TTCCCACAGTGACTCACACCAGTTCCCTTGAAATATTTAGCAGCAAAACCAAAATTTTTAGACTACTCCCTCCCACAAGAAGTACTTCTTCATTTCCAGGATTAGCCCATATAATACTGAACACATGCAGAGCAGAGGAAAGGATGCCTAGCCCAAACCACACCTCTGCAACACAAGTGCTAAGAAATGGCACAAATTATGAAAGTATCAGAGATACGTACAGTGCAAAGAAACAACGAGCCAGTGGGGAGCTGTTTTGCTATGCCAGTGCTGTACAGCCAATAAATCTTTGGTGCTGACCCATGACTACATCCTGAGTATAGCACCAACAAAAATCCATTTAAGTCAAAGGCAGGCTTTCGAACCACCTTCACCAATACTCAACACTGAATCAATTTTATTTTTTACTGAATTATTTTGCTGGTTACCATCTGGTACTTCAATAAAAGGAAGCTCTGTCAATATACATGATTACCTTCATTTTGGTCAGAAGAGCACAGCATTCTTTGGTTATGAAAGGTTTTTTTAGTTAAAGTTCTCCAGCAATGTTAGATGCATCAGCAGAAATATCAGACTACAAAACAATAAGGAGAAAGTCGCCCTCTTTTAAACAAAACTTTGCAGAAAGGCCTGACCATTAAGTCTTTCATGAAAGAATGAAGGTAATCTAGTTCTAGTAACAAAACTAATCCATCAGATCCCACAGTCTTTGGAAACACTTTTGTTTCACAGCATTACTATGATATCAATAGCATTTCATAGCATGGTCAGTGGTCAATGCTCAGAGGTCCCCAATGCTGCTGTAGCACAAACGACATGTGGCCTGGGCTGCTCTGCCAGCGCTTTCAGCATGGGCTCCCTTTTTCTCTCTTGCACATATCCCTGAGTAAGTGCATTTATTCAGTGTCACCAGCCTACTTCTTGCTGAGAGTCCTTGACCTTGTTTACTGTATCCTCTGTAGGCTTGCAACCAAGGGGGTCACTCGGAGCAAAGACCAGCAGCCAAATCACGCTTCTACCAACAGCACAAGACAGTTCAGGATGCCTACAGTGGGGAAGCAACCAGGGAAGCTACTCTAAAACAGCAAAAGGATTGAATTTCAGTCCAGTGTAGCACAAGGGTGCAATGCAGTGACACCATCCCATCAAGGGAAAGCGTAGCACTGGGTTATTTCTACTTTTCCTGTGTGATTAAATACCTCCTGCAGCTCAGAGCAGAGAAGTAATGCCAGATCTATTACATTCATACCTCTGGCCATCTGAGCAGACAGATGATTGTGGCTCTCTTTCTCCCTTGAGTTCCTCCTTACCACTGGCAAAAAAGAAATAGCAAAGGAATAGGCTATGAAGTAGGAAAAATGATACCTGCATTTTGGCTAAGTCCCAAAACTATAAAGTTGCCTGTGAGAGGTACCTGAATTATTCTGCACTCAGACACTGGAAGGATGGTTGTTGCTCACTGAAGTTAGGATGGTGGCCAAAGCCTACAAATTTTAGTACAACTCACTAGCCACAGAATGATTTGATGGTGCATAGTGGAATAGCGTTTATAACCAGATTTGCCAAGAGAACTTTTGTGCAGATGGTGGTAAAGTTTTCTCCAGCTTTAACAATCCATGAATATAAAGCCTTCCCATTGGCACTATCATCGCATTTCAGAACTATTATTCTCACAGGAGCTACATTTAAGGACTGCTATTGCTCAGCTAAAGCTAGTAGCACTATAGTGCTTTACACCAGCCCAGGAAAAGCTCCATGAATGTAATGATGCTTTGCATTTGCTAAAAATACTATGTGGCATTAATACAAGATCCTAACATATTTCAACGAGTGCCTTTTGTGCTTGGCTTTTGGATAAAAGTAAATGAAAAGATTTGAAAGGCCAAATAAGACAAGTAAATAGCATCAATCCTAGATTAGTGTGACTTTAAACACAAGTTAAGTTCTGCCATTGTCCTTCAAGCACTGGCACACCAAAGTTCAGAATTAAGTGGTGAATCATTCACAATAGCATGTACTTTATAACGAAATCTTACAGAGCAATTTGCTAGCAATTTATGTCATGTAGCAGCCAGAATCAACCCCTTACGTTTAATTTCCAACAAATTAGAGTTGGCCAGGGTAGTAATTCTACCTGTGAAGCGATTCCTTTTAATGTAGTACATGTATGTAGGCATAAACACATGGTCATCGGAACCCCATTCCTACAGAAAGCCTCAGGGCAGCAATAGCATTTTATTTGTGCTTTGGCTAATAGATATTCTTCAGTGAATGAAGATATGCAAATTTTTATCATTGTGAAGATACATTACAAGAATTAAAATGCAATGCCTTCATGAAAATTAAATGATGTATAAAAATAGCTGCGACGGTTCTTTCTAATGACTTCTATGACAGATGTGGGCATGATTAATGACGATGCAATAATGCCTTGGCTGAACTTAATCACTAACACATCAGTTAATATTGACAAAGAGGAAATGAATGCTACAGAGGCATCAACACCCCAAATCACTAGAACAGAGTGCATAATAACTATTTTGGGAGGGTTAGCATAGGCAGCGGTGATACGTCATTCATAGTGTTGGATCCAATTCACATGCATGACTGCTGAACGCAAGTTGTGCTGAATTCACATCACCCACCTGGTCCTGGTGATTTCTTAATCATTTTGTGGCTAATAAAACCTCCAGGAATCAATCCTTCATCTGTCACTATTTATTTATATTTTTGTGCATAGCAGAAATATTTAGATTCATGAAATATGCTGGGACCCTTGAGTCTACAAACTATCTGGACATGTTCTCACATCCAAGGAGTCCAAGAATAGAAAGGACAACTGCAAGCAGCTGCTGTAGCACCATGCCTCCAGAATTTAACACCAGTATTTTCAGGTCAGACCCATAAATCAGCTCTAGGTTGGAAGATACAGACTTTTGCAGAAGACATCCCAGCTCAATTTAAAGGTCTCTGACAATGAACATGAGTCCACAACCATACTTCAGTTGTCAAAGTGATTAAAAAAATATATTTAATTTCTGGATCTTCCTCTACTTACTTTTAGAAATTGTATACTCAAAAAGTTACATATAGAGTCCAACCTATCCATGTGGTTTATTTCCTTTAATGAATTGAATACAAGTAGCTTTTTCAGTCTCCCACAGCAAGGTAGTTTTTCCAGCTCTGGAAGAGAAACTCAGATCGCTTGCCAGATCATAGGATCACTGAATGGTTTGGGTTGGAAGGACCTTGTAACTCATCCAGTTACAACCCCCTGCCATGGACAGGGACACCTTCCACTAGACCAGGTTACTCCAAGCCCCATCTAACCTGGCCTTGAACACTGCCAGGGATGGGGCAGCCACAGCTTCTCTGGGCAACCTGTGCCAGTGTCTCACCTCCCCTTTTTCAGTTTAAAGTAATTATCTTTTGTCCTATCACTGAATTATTAAATAAGTATTAAATAACAAAGTATTTACAAAGATGGTACAGTCATGCCTAGAGGTAGGTTAACTGGTGAGCTTGGCTTGTTCAACCTAATTTCAAGTTTCAGTACAAAAGCAGAACTTCAAAGTCCTACTCCAGCATCTGCTGAAGCGCAACACAGCACAGTGCCAGCAGTGCAGGCTCAGCACTGCTGACAGCACTGTGTCTGTTCTGGGCAGGAAAAAGCACTGGGAAAGACCTTTTCATCAGGAGGGCAGTGCATGCATGGAGCTTGTGCCGTCCCTATCCTTGGCGGTTTTGAAACTTGGCTAGAGATGTCACGGCTGATCTGAGCTACCATCAGTGACAGAAGTGCTCCTGAATGCCTCTGAAAAGTGTGAGGCGTACCTGTGGAATGCAGACTGCAACAGCAATGGATACTTTGCCAAGGACAAGCAGTCTGCCATGAGCTCCTGGTGCTGCTGGGAAAACTGAGAGGGGGAGAAAAGAAGGGAGCATTACCTCTGTGCCAGCAACACCAGCTTGCAAGCATCCCCACTGTCAGCATCTACAAGTTTGTTAGGGAAGAGTCTAAGAAAAAGCCAGAAAACTAATCTGATGGAGACACAAAATGAAGCAGAAAACAAAGAGTTTGATCTCTTTAACTTCTCAAAGGAGGGGTAATGACGTGACTGGGTGGCACACATCCACACTGCGAAAATGCTGCATCCTACAGGAGTACCCAAATACATAGAAAGGGAAGGCAAAACAGGAAAGAACAGGCAAGATATGCGTACTGGCAAATTCAAGGTAGACGTAACACACAAATTTTAACAGTAAGGCTGTTAAAACCACAAAAGCAGCAATGGATTCACTGTTTCTTGTTATTGTCAGGCTGAGCTATTGACATAAGTTAGTGATACAAACAGTCAGTGACAT
>NW_009923005.1:0-15246 GCF_000696875.1 Nestor notabilis | reverse complement strand
AGCAGGAACCCTGACTAAATGATTTAACTGTGCATTTTGAACACTGTGCCTCGTTCCTGCAACTGCTACTGGAGCTCTTTGCAGGGCAACTACAGCCCTGGCAGAGCAGCATCCTTGGCCATACCATGAGTACAGACATGTCCCAATCACATACAATGCTGGTGCAGCTCAGCCAGCCCAGGGCAATCTCCCTCCATCCCTGGAGACTGTGGCAGCACAATCTTCCCTGGGAAGCAATGAAGAAGGATGCTACCTTCAGGTACAAAATGCAACAGGGGTAAATCTGAAAATAAACCCAGGCAAAGAGAGGAGGCAGAGAAGAGACATGCTGAGTGAGGAGCAGAGTACATCTGGAAACACCTGCGAGAGATTTCTGCACAATGTTTTGCAATAAAAAGCATTTTTTACCTGGACAGGGGAGGCAAATAAGTGTTCTGAGGAGAGCAGAAAATATAGAAATGTGAACATAAAACAAGTGTATAGACTTCAAACAACCCAGAAAAAGATCTTACTGCTGCTCTAGACAGTGTTCGCAACAACCTTTATTTGGCTTGGAACAGGTACCAGTTTCTTCATCTATGTACTTCGTTTCTCTTGTGGAAAAAGCCACTTTATAACCAAACAGAGTTTTCTTTTGTTGATCTGCAGCAAAGAATTACCAATAAGAAAATAAATTTATTTCTTTCTCTGTCAAGGCTGACTCTGTCCATGGGAGACTTGGGGCCATTTCATGTGCAAAAGTCATAGCATTAAGCTACATTCTGCTTGCACCTTTGGGCCAGGTTAGGCTTTTATTTCCTTTAGAGGCTTGAACATATAACAACCATCACAGACTACAGCCACACTGAAGCTAACTGAACCGGCCTGATTTTTTAAGCAACAAGGTCAATACTTTTAAATTCAGAGGTCAAGGATTTAAACCCTGGAGATTGCTCAGCCTGGGAGTCTGCTACAGCCATGGAAAATGAGAAGGAATAGGCTCTGAGCTGGAGGGCAAATTGTTTCGCAGGTTACAAAGACAACTTTTGGCAAGTTCAGAAGAAAATAGAAAAAAATAATTAGTGTCACAGCTCAGAGACACAGCAGCAGGGCAGGGGCAAAATGGGAATTTGTTAAACCAAGCTTATTTTCAGCCTTTATGGTCCTCCCCTGGACCATCCCTCAGAGCTTCCTTGGGCAGCAAAAGCAGAACGAGGTGTCCTCAATTGAGGCAGAATGACTAGTTTTGGGTGTGTTTACCCTGACTGAATTAGTTGCCCTATGTTTAGCAAATTTTAAATGGTGGCACACAAGTGGGAAGAGGTGGAAAACCAATGTGCTTGGTCCCCTATAGCTCATGGGAGAGATGCTTTAACCTGTTCTCTGCAATCCAACTGCATGACTTACACTGCTTAGCACTTAAGGTATTGAACAGAAGCAACTCATCTTAGGGACAAGGGAAATCATAGAATCAACTAGGTTGGAAAAGACCTTTAAGATCATGAGAACCAACTACTACCCCAGGACTGCCAAGACCACCACTAAACCATGTCACTAGTGAATAACTTTTCCATTTCAGTCAACAAAATTCCTTGAGAACTGGCCACAAGACATCCTGGAAAGCACTTCAGAAGAAGAGATAGAAAATCCTTTAATCCCTGCCAAAACATACCAGATCCCATCTGCTTAGTTGATCGGACTTGTTCTTTGGTGTGTACAATGGGTGGAAATCCTTGGGCAGAAGCTGGAAGGGCACTGGAAGTGAAGTCTTGGATTCACAGGATGAAAGGGAAAATCACTTCCTCCCACATGCATGTGAATTTAGCCTCAATTTCTCTCCCGTTCTCCTTCACCCAAATCATGGGCAAACTGTTTGGTACCTTCCCTGGAAATTTAGGATTCATTTCTACACCAGCCTCATGGGAGTACCAATACTTACATCTTTTTTTCCAGATGTAGGTAAATCTCTGTCTACCCCATTAAAACCTTTCACTCAGTAATATCTGGATAATTGCTGCCTAGGCTGCTCCAGCATCACGAGGTGAATTTTCCAGACAAGCGACTGAAAATAAACAGAGGTCTGAGAAAACAAAGGGCAGTGCTGGGTCTGTGACAGGGATTTGCAGGCCATGAACTGAAGATGAGAGTCTCACAGCAGGTCCTGGACAGACCTCAGGACAAAGCAGGTCCCATGAAGGGTGGAGACTGCAGGGAACGGTAGCATGTGAGGGCATGATGGAGATCCCTGGACAGGAGCAACCAGGGGCACCTCCTGTAGCAAGTGCAATCATGGCCCAGCAGATATTTCTAATCGCAGTCTCATGCATTGGTGCAAAACTATCCTCTACACTGCAGGGTCCCTGCCTAATCCAGCAAAACTACCCGTTCATGTGCTGGTTCCCCCTCCCACAGCTCAACAGCCCTGGCAGCTGGATGTTAAGTTCCCTTCTAACCTAAACCATTCTAGGATGCTATGATTAGTATCATTTGCAGTGCTTGCTGTAAGAACTGAACAAGCCTAAAAGTTGATTTAAAAGAAGTTAGTTCTTCCACACTGCCTGATGGGAGGTCAGTTCTTTTCAGCCAGGAATCTCTACACCCTAGCAGGCCACTTCAGATATTGAGCCACACTAAGCTTTTCTATGTCTTCCAGATCAAGTGAAAGGGAGGAAAAGAAAACATTTAATTATATAAATAATAAATGTTAATTATATATAAAAACCCTCACAGTGAAGAACTTCTTCCTAATATCTAATCTAAATCCACGTTGTGGATAAGTGCTCTGGTAAACCAGATCACTGCTGAGGACAGGTTGCAATCAAAACCTGCATCGAATAGGCAATGGTGATCGTGAGAGCGTGTGAGAGCGACGTGGTTAGCTGCCAGCCCTCAATTCAATGGCTGCTATCAAGGAAGCAGGGCAGAAAGGAAGCTGCCTCAGAGATACTGAGTTCATACACTTTTAATGAAGAAAAAAAAAGTTGCTAGAGAAGGAATCAGGATCCTATTAATGTCCTCACTGATGGGAAGATTGATGCATGAGCTGTGGGAGGACACAGATGGCGTAGCAATGGACTTAACACCATACTGTAAATGCAGCTACAGCTGAAAAGCATCTTTATCAAATAAAATCTAAGCTGAAGATGAACCCAAAGGAAGCTGTGCTGCTTGTTTCCCTCCCTGGGAACTGTCTTATACTTTTAATTTGACTATGTATCTCTCACACCCCAGCTTCTATTTCTGCATGCTGAACTTCCATTTCTTAATGACAGCTCCTTAATCCCATGTCAGCTACAGTGACACAAAGCCAGAGTGAACCCTGTCCCCATCTTATCCCTGTTCTGTCTCCCCCAGCATTGGATTTTATGTATGGAATAGTTCATTCATCTCTATACTCCTGAAATGTCCCCACTCATTTATTTGTTACCATTGATGCATTTACCGAAAGGGAAGAAATCATCACCTTGAGATTCCACCATTGTTTAACTCCTCAAAGTAATTTCTTAATGTAATTGCATTTTCTTAAGGGCACAGAAAACTTTGTGATGCCACTTAGCAGCTGGCTTTCAGCGAGGCTGTGTTAAAGGCTGCTCTAAGTTGGAGGTAGCACCTCATTAATGGGCCTGCCCAGAAGACAGCTCCCTTCCCAGAAAAAATGCCATGTTTTGAGATTGGTGTTTGCTCTAATTCAGGATGAAAAATGGTGACACTCATGTGAAACAAAAAAATAAAACCACTTTGACCCCCAGAGCTATGAAGATGTTTCAATATCTGTATTCAGAGCAAAATGCAGAAATCTATTTCTGAAATATTTGACTTTAGAAGATCTCAGCCAGTTGTTTCCACCTCCAGCAATTCAGGTTTGAATAGCTCTTTTCATTTTGAAAGGATTTTACCAAAACAACCATTTTGTCTCTGGTACCACCTTTAAGAGTACACATCAAGATCACAAAAGCCCAGGTTCACCAAGCTGCTAGAGTTAGACACTGAATTAGAAGCAGTTGCATAAGAACTTATTAATTACACCATTTAGAAAAGGTACCCAGTAATGAGGATTTCTGTGTGAGATGAAATTTGTCTAAATCAAGTCAAGCATGGACTTAAAAATACCAGTCTTTGGCACTGCATGGAAAAGGACTAACCATTACTCTGTGGTTTGGTGTGTGTCTTTCTGGAACAGTACTGGAAAAAAACAAGACAAACCCAAGCAAAGCCAACCCAGAAATTGGTTTCTAAAGCTTTTGTAACACTTTAATTTGCTGCCAGTCTTTGCTTTGACAAGACAGCTTGCTGAAAATATCGTATTAGATCATCTAATGAGCTGGGGGCTATGACAGCTCCACTTGTGATTTTGAAAATACCATAATTCAATCAAAAACCAAAACACGAACTGCAGAAAATGTATCTGCTGCCCTCTCTAATGAAATGTGAGGTTCCCTAAAAATAAAACAAAGGAAATGCAATCACAATAAACATACTAGACAGTCCTAAGAACTGCAGTATCCATTAACAATCATTACTATGAAGAGGAAAATAAGTCAGTCCTGACTGCTATATACAACATGTCTGCCCAACAAACAACCAGTTGCTGGATTTGAGTCATTTTTGCTGACCTGAATACATTTTTTGGAACAAACAGACACTAGAGAAAGCAGGAATAAAACAACAAAACCTCCCAAAATTCCTTTGGGAGGATTCAAAAGAGAGCAAACTATTTCAAAGGAAGAAACACTGACAAAGAACACAGCAATGGATGCTGCAAATGACACTAGAGACAGCAATGAGATAAAACACCTGCTGCAGAGGAAAGATGGACATTCTGGACAGGGGACACAGCTCACAGCCTCTCTGAACGGACTCGGTATGACCATCTCCAGCCCCTCACACACAAACCTGGGTCTATCAGGTCTGAGAGAACGAGGTGCAGAAATAGAGAAACTGAGCTGAATAAATCTTGATTTCTATATGTCAGTGCCTGCTGAGCCCTCAATTCAAAGACTGAGATTGAAAAATGGACTTGGAACAATTCTGCATTTATTTTTAAAAAACTTTGCCTTAGCCTGCTCCTTGAAGGAGGCAGAGCTGTTAGCAGCAATCAGTCTCACAACAGCTTCGCTTTCCCTCCTGTGGGAGGCGAGATGTCTCCATCGCCCATGGCTCCCATTTCATTCCACCCTAGTTCTACTCACGTGCAAACACTGGCAAGAATTTGCTACGAGAATTTTTCGTTCTGTTTTGGTTATGATGGGATGAGCTCATTGAGCTTGTTTGATCAGTTGTTCCTGTTGATGAAAAATGCCCTTGCACAAAATTAAGGCCATAGTGTTTGTTGGATGCTGCCTCCTTCAGACATGCCCTTCCTCCAGTTGCCTATAACCTGGACAGCAAACAGGCATTACAGCATGGGGAGAAAGGAGATTCCTGCCTCACTCAGGGATATGGCAGGGGGGTTGGAACTAGATGATTTTAAGGTCCTTTCCAACCCTAACTATTCTATGATTCTATGATTCTATATTGAGCTATGACAATCCAGTAGAAACAACAACGCCATTTAAATGCAAATATTCCAACAGCGCAGCCTGGAGGTACAAGTCATCTTCCCAAAACAGTCTCATCTCACACCACAGTGTATAACACTCTTTGAGGGTACCCCCAAAGGGATACGGTTGTTGGGACACTACCGAAGCAGAGCAGTACCACCCCAAACGCAAGTGCACAAGGCAGGAAGCAGCAGAACCTGCCAGCAACCCTAGAACCAGCCCTGCATGAGCAATGAGCCCTAAACCTCAACCACGGGGAAAGAAAGAGTTACAGGCTCCTAAAAAGAAATAAGCACACAATATCCTGCATCTTAAATGTGGCTGAGGCCAAATGACTCTGCACCTTAATGGCTAGCATTAAACCAGGGACTTGCTCTGAAATGAAACCACTGTGAGAGTAGATCTGCCATAATACAACAGCAGAGAACCTATTTTTCAGTTCATTTATATTTTTCTAGTGCTGATCACTGTCAATAATTTAACCCCCATTTGGAAGACTGCTAATAAGACACTGCCTTTCAAATGAAACAGGCTCTGCTTGGAAACTTGGGCCTGGATTTGTAGTCACATAAAATTTCAAATAAATGAATGTGTAAATAGACAAAATAAATAAATAAACCAGCTTCTGTTTCTGGGGCTGTTTTTTGGGCAGCCAGATCTGTCTTCTGTGTCCAGCAGTTTTACGCAGAATGGAATAAAATCCAATGTTTGTTTTCCTCCTCCCACAGGATTCCATAAAATTTTGTTATTTCTTCTAAGTTTGTTTCTCCCCCAATGTTTTACACATAATTGCCTTTTGTTTTCAGTAAACCTATATATTGCTATTCTCTTTCTTCCAGCTGTTTCCTCTACTGTTCTAGTTCATCTACCCTCTCAACCAATTTTGTCAAGCTCTGTTTTATCTCCAAAATTGAATTTTCAAGGTTATTGAAGAAATATGTTTTTCTCTATTTTCATTTCCTTTCTGAACTCTGCCAGGGCTTGTGTTGGATGTATTTTGGAGGCCTGCATAGTTAGTGGTATTGCTGGCTATATTCCACCTCACTGATATGAAAAATATAGTGGCACATCCTTCCTGAATGCCCTGTATTTTCTTTGCTTTTCCCACCATTCTACTCCACATAGCTTACCTCTCTTTTCCGCTAGAGATGCATCAGCCAAGCCACAAGTCCATTACACAGATACCAACTATCTTCCATGTTTTATAACTGGAAAGGGAAAACATCTCATTTCAATCAATACCATTACACCCAGCTGATATGCATTATCTCATTTTGAAAGATTATATACTGCATCATTTCAGTGAATTCTCTCTCATTACCTGAATCATAACATGTGCCTTAGGATACTTTTCTCAAAACCTCTGGGCAAGTGTAACCTTTCTCGATGGTAAGATTAGAGTGGACTTTTATCAAACATCTTTATCTTACTTAAATAATACAAAAAAGCCTTACTAATAAACTGATACTTATTAGGTTAGTTCACAATGTTTGATTCTCCACCACTAGATGCACTGCACATGCGTTTTGTACCTTGCAGACATGTTGCACAGTCGGGGTAGAACCATGTATTTGGTATTTCTGATGATTTCTGTAGAAAAACCCCGTATTCTTGCAGCATCTCTGAATGTACCATCTTGTCTTGTTTACAAATGTTCCACAAGCTTCTCTAAAATAGGGCCTGCCCACAAGATCACAGGAATGTAAGACTGGAAGAATAACCTGTGTGACTGAGCTAGTGCCCAGCTATCATAGTCAACTAGGCTATGAAACTGCTACCATGATTAAAAATCTGCAAGTATTTATGGCCAATGTGTATCTACGTATTCTGCATCAACATTGACTTTTAGAGCTTTAAACAGTTATTCATACTCTGTCAGCCCCACGGTATACATTCAGAGTGCAGTTTGATCTCCAAGTCTTTCCTCAAGAAGAAGAAACATTGCAAATTATTAGTTTCCTCCTGTAACATCAAATCCAGCTTTGCCCATGTTCTGTTTTGTGTCCAGTTTTCACAAACATGCACTCAAATGCACAGAGGAGGTCTCAATGCTGCCTTACAGAGAGGCTCAGAGGGATACCGCTGGCACAACCCAGGATCAGGTTTTCATGCCAGCAATACCTCAGTAATCCCTATACTATCTTCTGCAGCCAGACAGACACTTCTCTACATCCATTCCAAAAATGAACAACCAACCCACGTAAGCAATACATCTGTCTGGGTCTCCAAAACCAGCAGCTTTCCTTTTAACCTTTGCATTTCTGAAATCATCATGGTCCTTTCTATACGATAACTCTGTTTTCCTCTACATGAGCAATACTTCCCAGGCAGATTTCTGTTAAAGCAGAACGATGTAGGTTCAGCATATGTCTGCTGCTGGGCTTTGACTAATTTTACTTTTGAGAATCAGGAGTAAAAGCCTGGAAGAATATCTATGCAAGAATAGCATAGATAAATTGCTTCTGGCCATCCCAGGACAGCTTTGGTGAGTAACTAGAACTGCTCTGGGGGATGTGCCCCTTACTGCATGGCATCAGCAACTTCCATAGAAACATGCCCATCTTTTGTGCCTCCAAGACATTATCATTAGCACCAAGACATTAAACATTACTGTCCCCAGGACTGCTTATTTAGTAACTCCTCCCTTCAGAGTAATATTTCTCTTTCAAAAGCTATCTGTTGCTGCTTGTCCCTGACCCAGACTTTTTAGTCACTTGCTAAACATACCTGAACTCACTGTTTCTACCAAGATATATAAACCAGAATCTTATAAAGTTAACACAAATGTATATTCCACATCTCCCTTTCCTCAAAATTCATTTATCAATCTAAAATGACCAATTATTCTTACATTATTGGCCTTTGTCAAACCAATGTTACAGTTTATACACTACTTTAACTTCTTCACTCAACTTATAATTTCCTTTCAAAGTTTCACAGAAACTTGAAGTCAGGCCTCTTCTTGCTTGGGTCATATTTGTTTTACTTCATCTCTAATACAGGGACTGACTACATTTGCCATTCTCTGCATCTGATTCAAACACCAGTTAGGAGATGTTGCTGCAGGACCAGCATGAATCAGCTCTTACAGAAATCTGGATGTCATGAATGCCTCATTCAAGCAAAATTCAACTACAAAAGTAAAGCTTCATGAGTCTTACTCTGGTAGTTCCTCCTTTCACATTCTTACTGACATTATTCATCGCATTTTTCTTTCCTGAGACAGTGCCATCCAATACTGAAGACCATTTCCAAGTATTGACTTATCTTTGGACATGCTTAGATGATTTTGAGCTCTACCTTCCCATTATTATCTGGATGCTTCTTTTACCAGTCCAGTACGTGCAGAACTGAAGACCCTTTGAGTCCCATGCAAGGCCCAACTCCAAAATGGACCCCAGATTATCTCTCCTCATACAGGGACTTCTGAACCTCTGGCATAAGTTACTTTGCTGAACGTCCCTATAAAATGCTTCCACATAAGCCAAAGACATCTTAAACCAGCCGTAGACCCAGTTGTGGTGCGAATCCCTTCCAACTATATTTTAACTCCCATTACTGGATTGGCAGCCAGCCCACCCAACAATCCTCATAATTAAAATTCAGAGGAATTTCAATTCAGATACTATTATCTGAAGCTACATGATGGAAAAAAGGAGGTACATTTGCATTACAGTAGAAGGGCTAAGCTCCTCCACACCCCATGAGAATTCAACATCAGCCTAAAAATAATGCCCTGATGAAGCAAGTAATTGGATGAAGAACAGAAGGAATGAACCCTGTTTTTCTCGCATTTTCTTCTTTTTCTGTACGGATTCTCTGGCGCCTAGTGAAGCTTCTGCAATGGTTATGGGGAAACAGATAAAAGTCTTTGTATTCTGTACCACCATCTGTTTTAATATAAAGTTCATGGTTGAGCTTTTTAATTCTCCATCACTATGAATAAGTCACTAACAACATCATACCAGACTTAGAAAGGTCAGTCAGGCCACAACTTTCCTCCCTCTAACAAACACCAACAGGACATGGAAAAATCAAAATGTAGCTGTGACTAATGGGGAAATACTGTCTTTGGCCACCTGAAGTTCAGAATACTTCCACAGATTAATCAGAAGGTGGATGAAGATATCTTGTATCGTGTATTCCCACAATTTAAGACAAGTAGATGCTGGCCTCAAAAGATAACTTGTCTTCTCACAGCAACTGCAGCACAGAGCAGTGAGTACACTCTCCTCCGCACAGAACAAGCCTTTTCCAGCAAGATTAAGCTGTACCTTCAAATCTATGGCCTCAGCCTTTCCATACGTGCTCGGCACCCCAACCATGCTCATCCTGGACTGTGACGCACAGCACAGCACCCATCAGAGTGCATGCAAGGTTGGACTCAGGTACACCAAGTGATAAAGATGATGATATTAAAATACATGATAGTGATAACAACATACATATGTCAGCACACAGAGCTATCTGAGGTAGTTGGGAACTGGGTGCATTTTTTAGCTAGAAGCAATCAGTGAGCATACGTTGCTGAATTTCAGTCAGACGGGCGCTGATTATATATCAGACATGGATAATTTTTTTCTCAGAAACCCTTCTTGATTTGAAAAGAAAATCAAGGCTGCCCTTAAGAGTAGCTATAAACTGCTAATTTCCTCCTTTCACAAAGGGAAAAAAAATGCAACTATCAAAATTTCTTTTCAAGAAGGCTTTATGAAGGACTGGTCCCAGATTAAGCAATATCCCAAGGGGCTCAAAGTTTTGAGATGGGTCATAGCAATCATCCTGCATAATATGTCTAAGAGGAATAAGCTCCTAATTACCAATTTTCGACAACAAAGCTGTATGAGCTACTGCAAAGGAGTGTGATTAGTTGATTAGTAAGATAAGGCTGGATATGTACAGATCTGTTCTGTGTGAGTGTCCAACATGGCACAAATGGCACAGCCCATGGAAGGTGTTTATCATTCATTTCTGTAGATCATTTAATATTAATGTTCTTATTCTAGTTTGCTTTCTCACCATCACCATGTCTAGATGCTGCCTTCACACTGCAGCACACTCATGTTTTGATCCAGGATCAAACTCTCACAGGTGACATCAAGTGCCTCAAAGAGATGCTACGATGAACATTAGTACTGAAGCGTTGTAGGCTCATAGCTCCATATGGTTCAGTAATTACTACGTGCATGAGAATCATTGCAAAGGTTAACAATGATAGAATCACAGATTCATAGAATGGTTTGGTTTGGAAGGGACCTTTAAAAAAATATCCAGTTCCAATCCACTGCTACAGGCAGGGACACCTTCCACTAGACCAGGTTGCCCAAAGCCCCTGTGTCCAACCTGGCCTGGAACACTGCCAGGGATGGGGCAGCCACAGCTTCTCTGGGCAGCCTGTGCCAGGGCCTCACCACCCTCACAGTCAAAAACTTCTTCCTAATATCTAATCTAAATCTAATCCAGATTTTTTAAAAAATTTTAATCTCATAACTGACATGACTTGGTGAGAGGGAGCACAGCCAAGAGAAGATCAGGCTGCTTTTATTACTGGTTCTGTCAGTCGGGTCAAATATAGATCTGACAGTAAATGGGCTGCCACATCCAAGTTTGTAAGATCAGAAATCAGCAAGACAGGTAATAATTTAAAGAGATTCACAGATCTGATTACACCTGGACTAATTAACATCCAAGTCAGAAGTCCATCAAGGATTCAAATTAATGTTCTCCAAGACAAATGTTCATTCTACTGATGACCTGTGGGACCAAATCCCCTTCTGGCTTGTAGGAACAAAACATCAAGATCACAAGAGCTATCTCCGTGCTCACCACTAGGAAATAGGGCTTTTATATCTTAAAGACTTGTGAATCAGAAAATGGCTTCATACAAACTCACTCTAGGTTGATGGTGTTATATTAAATAGGATGTTTTTTCTAGCCAGAACTTTTTTGTTTTGCTCTTTTGAGACATAAAACTTCCTTTACAAAGAATATGTGAATACAATTGTGGATGCCCAAACTAGTAGCCATGCTAGAGTAATTCCGGGACAAAATCAGAATTAGATATGTCCAAAATACAGGAGATCTCTGGATATTGGAGCTGATTATGAGGTCCTTTTGTCTTATTTTTCCTCTAATTCATTACAGATGGGAGACAGTTTGCTCTCTTAATGAAGCTGTAAACAATAAACATAAAATAAATAAAACTCATGCCAGTGTGGAATCTTTCATATCAAGCTTTGGTACTCAAAATACAGCAAGAGCATACAAGGTATTTGTGAGTAAAATCAGTGGCTTTATCCAAAAAGGCTTTTAATGTGAGTAAGTAGGAAAATAAATCAGTTGGCTAACTGGGGTGTGGGCTTTAAGCTCTAGCACAACACTTTGGTTGAGAATTTCCAGCTCAGGCAGTCATGTCCTAAGGACTAAAGTGGCAAAAACCACAATTAACTAGGCAAATGCTCAGGCTGCATTTCACACTTGGACAATACAACCCTCAAAGAGCCTAATGAAAAGGAGACAGAAGCAAGGAGGAAGGTGGTGGGAACTTGGGAGTACTGTGTCCAGTTCTGGTGTCCTCAACATAAAAGGACATGGAGCTGTTGGAGCAAGTCCAGAGGACAGCCATGAGGATGACCAGGGGGCTGGAGCACCTCCTGTACGAAGACAGGCTGAGAAAGTTGGGACTGTTCAGCCTGGAGAAGAAAAGGCTGCGTGGAGACCTTATAGCAGCCTTCCAGTATCTGAAGGGGGCCTACAAGGATGCTGGGGAGGAACTCTTCGTTAGGGACTGTAGTAGTAGGACAAGGGGTAATGGGTTTAAGCTTAAACAGGGGAAGTTTAGGCTAGATATAAAGAAGTTCTTCACAGTGAGGGTGGTGAGTCACTGGAGTGGGTTGCCCAAGGAAGTTGTGAATTTTCCATCCCTGGCAGTGTTCAAGGCCAGGTTGGATGGAGTCTTGAGTGACATGGTTTAGTGCGAGGTGTCCCATGCCCTTGCCCATGACAGGGGGTTGGAACTAGATGATCTTAAGGTCCTTTCCAACCCTAACTATTCTATGATTCTAACTTCCGTGATTAGCACCTCCAAAAACTGAAAGGTCGAGTCCTGATGACTTGGCTGTTTGCCAGTGCGTAGCCACAAATTTGGGGCCTTCCAGGCTCAGTGTAAGTCTGGAATGAATTTTAATCTCAACATGATTAAAGATAAAAGGCTAGGATCACTTCAATTGTTTATTCAATCCTAAAGACCATTTGGGGAAGATGCAGGGTGAAACATCACAGAAAGTTGCTGGTATTACTTGATATAAAGAGAAGAAAGATGTATATATATGATCTTCCTTACTTTAAGAGGTTTACATTTACACTGGAGGCTTCCTGGCCAGCTTGGTAGCATAAGATCAGAGCATTCAATGTGCTCTGGAGGGACACAATCTTCTCCTTGCATCAGCGTAAATCAAACCCAAACTCCAAATCATTCCGACCTACCATTTTTGTGAACTGAAGGTTTATAATGGAACACAGATGCTGTTTGCTTCATGCTAATCTTCCCTCTCTTGAGTTTCAAGGGGATAGCCTAACTTCATGGAGCTACCTTGAAACTGCTGGAAGTACTGATATATGCCAGTGTCAGCAAAAAGCTACCACAGTTAAGAGAGAGCAAGTTTCTGTGAACAAACCTCAAAGAAATAGTGATGGATTTAAAAGTGCCTTTCTCCCAAGATTATAAATTTGACTACTCAGATCCTGTATGCTATCTCTAGAAGCAGAGCATTCAAAGACACCCTATTCTGATTCTTCTTTTAAAAATATAGCTGTGCAACATTCACATGTACTTATATTCCTCCTCTCATTCTCATTTCCTAAAAAACCAAAAACTTTTTGTCTAGAAGACTGTCTTTGGTCTTGCCCTCAGACAGTGCTGTGAACTGCTGTGTGGTGTAAGACTATCTTCTACATGACCAATTGTTTGAAAGAAACCCCTATGAATAATTCAATTTTTCCCAATAACATCTGTGTTTATGCTTCAGGTTCTGGGGTACTTGCTGATACGCTGTCTTTTGGAATTTCTAACAAGGAAAAGATACATCTCAGGAGATTCTCTCAGTGACTATAGTTTTAATATTAAATAAGAAAAAATCCAAATTATCTCATTCTCATTTACAACTTTCCATGTTGTCAGTGTTTGCATATTCATTACCTCTCCAGGTCACTAGACACACATTGCCTTTGACCTTGCTAAAATGCCAAAAAGCTCCTAGTATTTTGCTTTGCTCATCAAGCTATACATTATTTCCATATATTTTTCCTCCCTCGCTCTGTTCAGATAAATTACACAGAAAGATGTAATTGCTTATGCACTATGCTGAAATCATTCTCTACCAGCTTTCACTGAGGATTTTACAGAGGAGATTTTGATCATTGTTTTATATAAAAGCACTAAGAGAATTTTCTGGAAAATTTCTAGATTAAGAATCAAGGAGCTGGGAATTCCAGTCATAGGTTACACACAAGGGCAGTGGTCACCGTATTTGGACTGCCTAAATATACATCACCATAGGGCAGACTGAATCTTTAGGCTCAGGCAGGCAGCATGGATCTCTGCCATATAAGACCAACTCCGTGAAAATCTGTAACCCAGGCATGTGGAATTCCTCCAGCACAACACACCAGGGTGGGGAAAGCAACTTCAGAAGGCAAACCAAAATGATAAAGGCAAATAGGAGCAACACCTATTTTGAAGTTTTAAAGTTGTTAGGGTCATTTATTGATTCTCATACTCCAAAAAGACATGAAAATTGGCCCAGAAACATGAAAGTAGCAAGGGCCAGTTCTAGCCCTGTTTTAGCTTACCTTCTCTCCCAACACAAACAGCCTAAATCAAAACCAAATCCTATCTACAGAGAAGGAAGTTGTTCAGAAAGTAATAAGCCTAACAGTCGGGATGTATGGTGTTATACAACACTTGTCCTGAATACTAATCAACTTCTTCCACTCAAATCTTTAATCATAACGTAAGGGGAGAAAAGAAAAAAAAGAAGTATAACTGATGTAAATAATATGAATGTAAAATGTAAATACTTATTTCCATTATACTTTCAACCTGCCTAAAAATAGATTTCAGTGATTATTTAAAAATAAAGACATTTTCCCCATTCAGTTACTCTTCTAACCTAGGGAGATTTTCTGACTATAACTTTTTTAATAAGTTTTTATAGTGAAAATTTTATAAGAAGATTTGAACATCTAGGTTTCACTCTCTGGGATTTTTACTTGCCCTCCTGATGCCCACTTATGAAACGATACCATTAACTCATTCGGCTCTGCGCAACAATACCAATGAAGAACTTGGAGTGTAAAAGTCTCCCTAAGTAATGAGCTGTTGTCATGGCCCTGGGTACCACAGGGCATGTTTCTCTGGAGCTGGACCTCACTGTGAGCATCTCCAAAGTAGAGCAGAGATCCTGGTCGCCGACCCCCTTCCTGCCCATCTCCACACCTGGAAGGGCTTTGTCCATCCAGACAGAAAACCCCCCATCCACGAACTCAGAGTCTGTAAGTGTCCTGACAAATTACTGCAGGGATTAGCTACCCTACCTGTTAAAAAGTTTCTCATAATTACTTTCCTAAATCTCTATGAGCTTTAAGCTCATTAATTCTAGTTCTATTTTGGATGGAGAACAATTCATTCCTTTCTTTTGCAAAAACCTTTTATTTCATTATTTATATA